>NC_143562.1:83353750-83515000 GCF_054136105.1 Typopeltis vanoorti
GAATTAACCACTGTGACGATTCTGCTACATTTTAGTTACTCCTAAAATAGCTGTAGCTTAAAGTGAAAGGAATCTCAAATTAGAAACCTAAATTACTTGACATCGGTGATGTCTCGAGAATAGCTGAGAGGCATCGCGAAAAAAAAAAAAAGCATTCTCTCCCCCCCACTGAAATGTAAAGCCATGAGCTTGGTGATGAAATATTTTTGCGAGCACCACTTTACAATGGAATATGGTATTGGCAAATAAACAAATGATTTTATTTTTACTTTGTTTTTCATATTGTATAGATCCGCCGTAACTTCCTACAAAAAATATGTTCTCTTCTCATCTTCTTTATACCCTCTTTTACCTTGCGGTGTCGAGGATTTATTAATCATCGGACCTTAAACCGTTCACAGGATAAGGTGGTCAGCCCCCCCCCCCCTGCCCCAGTGTATCCTATGTCCTGTAGTGTTGAGTTCTCAAGGCCGGTTTGTTTGCTTTGCGGGATGAAAAACCCTAGGATAAACTGGAGAAAAAACCCTGCTGTCCACGTCCGGCTAACTTGGCTATGGCTTAGGAAGATCCTTCAGCTTCTCACGTCACCGACGGGAATCGAACCTAGGACACTCCTTCCCCAGGCATATGGTTGCGAAGCGCAAAGCCACTAGGCTAACCGGGCGGAAAAAATATGTTTTGACTAGACAGTCGCAAGTCTTAAATATCATGAAATAAAACCAGTAAAACTTGAACTTATAAAACATTCGTTTCAAAGCAAATAAAACATTTGCTTTGAAACGAATTTAATTTAGGAGGATTAAAAAAAATCTTAATTTTATTAAGAAAATTTTAACAAGACAAACATAACATCGATTTTGATGAAATGCAACTGATGAAGTTCTAGAACATGGGTTTCCAATCTACGACCATCGGATGAATGCAGCCAGTGACTTTGTGTGTGTGTGTGTGTGTGTGACCCAAAGAAGCATTCATGGTTATCCAAGAATACAAAATTCGAAAATTTCATGCCTCTGGATGGAACGAGTTTTAGTCTGAATCTAGATTGAAATCTCTTAAAATTTTTGAGATATTCAAAATTTAATTAATTAATTAATTAATATTTTTATCTTGATAAAAAGAATTCCAATTCCGACCAAATAACAAATAATGACAACACTAATAATACTCGCTATTTAAAACGCAGTTTTTATTTATTGTTAAGTTTATTGTTTTTTCTTTAGCGTAACTTTTTACAATAAAATATTTTTATTTTATTTATTTTTGTATTTTAAGTGTTATATTTGGTCTAATATACGGTGTACATATACCTACAGCATGCTATTTTGTTTTCTGTTTACAATTTGACTATTTCTATCCTCACGATAATTTATTATCATGCTTGTACTACTTGATATTAAAATGAAGTCGGCCGAAAGGGAAAGGATAATTTCTAATCTAATCTAATCTAATCTAATCTAATCCGCGGTTCACAAACTTAGGAAAACCCTGGGGAAAAAAATCTATATTCAGTATAGCAGGGGGAGGGAAACAATCTAGAAATTAGGAAATATTCAAATAACACGGGATATCAAAATAACGTTCAATCATAATGTAAAATTTAAGGATGATGTTCTTAGCAAATATAAATTAAAAGCCTGAACTATTAATTTAAACGGACGTAAGGCGGGAAGGATTACTAATAGGACTACTCGTGGGAGGGGGGGTTACACAAAGATACACTATTCGCACCAATTAACTGGAGCTTTTGGTAGGCAGTAGGTCAGAAGGCGATAATTTCTAGTTGCTTTATCATAAAATATTGCTGCAGTGGCGTATGTGTGTGTCGCGCACGCACGTATCTGCAGAGCTTCTAGACTGATGGAAAAATAATGTCGTAACGTAATAGTTTATTGCGAGGGCTTTGTAAATGGGTTTGCGTTTGCAGCTTATATTTCAATATTAGCATTCTCAAGAATACTTCATTGTTATTAAGAG
Source organism: Typopeltis vanoorti (assembly GCF_054136105.1). Lineage (NCBI taxonomy): Eukaryota > Metazoa > Arthropoda > Arachnida > Uropygi > Thelyphonidae > Typopeltis > Typopeltis vanoorti. The sequence goes on from NC_143562.1 coordinate 83,355,728, forward strand.
GCTCATGAAGAATAGCAACTTTTCTAGTAAGAATTTCATTATTTGTAATATGCAAAATAATGTTATGTTCTATTTGCAAGTGGCTGAGAAGAGTTTGGCTGTAATTAGAGTTTAGACAACTAGCAACACAAAATTGGTCTGTTTTTCATGAATAAAAACAGAAGTTTACTAAATTGAAAAAATCCTTAAGATTCATTGTCCTGAATGTTATTCCAACGTAGGTCTCTCTATCTCATTTTTCCCAAAGTGTAGTATGCGAATTATACCCAGAGATATACGAAAAGTCATTTGTGGGTACGACACACTTTATTTTATTTTAATTAATTAATTTTATTTTATTTATTTTATTTTATTTATATTTTGTCGATGTACAGTTGCAGATAAGTTCAGGTCTATTGTATACTTCAATTTTTAACAACTAAACAATCTAAAGGAAGGTTCAAACAAAATGTATATCTTGGTATGTATCGACTGACCTCTTTTAGGGCCGCATTTGGTTGACGGCATGAATGCGTTCCACCCAGGTGATTCGAAAGTTTGCATTCAAAGTTTAAATTCGAATAGAGGAGCCCCAGTGTTATTAAAATTAAAAGGGATACGCGGGTACTGAAAGTTTGGAAACCACTGCTCTAACCCAAGGGCAAGTACCGCGTTATTTGCACTATGTTACTTGTAAGAAATGACGGTAGTAGAACGCTATTCTGTAGAATGGTACATAATTGTATTATGTTTGCAAACGTATGCGGAACTGTTTTTTTTTTTTTTTTTTTTTGGTAATCACTATTGAATATTTAATCGTAATCTCTGAAAAAAGCGCAGCGACAGTTTCACTAACTAATGTGGCTCAGAGAAAATAAACAGAAGGAGAACTTTCAATTACTCAAAAAATGGAAATCCAAAGTCAAAAAACCATCTCATTTATTTTCTTATAACTATGAAAGAGCAATAAGTAATAACGAACAGTTTACTTTTAGTATAAAATAGCAGAGGTGTGATTTTAATGATATTTTATTGTTTCATGTTTTTGTTGCCCCCTCCCTCCCGCAAAAGGTAGCAAACCTATAGTACATCAGTACCGTGAGCAAACTAAGATCTTTTTTGTTATTCTGTTTATTTTTCGTATTTTCTAGTTAATTTTTTGCATAGTCCGGACATATTGCTCTAGAGATCACACACAGAACTTCATCAGGCCACTTCAGACCTTCAATAAGTGGAACGGTGGTCTCACACTGAGCAATGAAATTCATCTTCCTCCTAAACACAATCCCAAACATCCATGCCCACGGCATAGTCGAGCCCGCAGTTTGCTGGTTGAAGAGAGGATACGCTAACCGCGTGGTCAACCAGGCCTGCGAGATGTGAATATTTGATTTGACAGAATACGGTAAGCGGATGGGTTTCTGAATACTATGATTTTGTTGTTCTTTATCATAACATTACTGAGTATAAAAAGTACCTTAAAATAGTAGCGGAAGTATTTAGCGCATTTATGGCCTTCTTGTAAATCGATGTATTTTGCGATTAGGGATGGTCACTCGAAAGAATACTGAAGATAAGTGATTCATATCGAAAAACCAAAGAAATCAAGAACAGTTCGAAAACGTCTTTGTGTAGTACTTTTTCTGATAGCATCGCACACTTCAGTGATATAAAAGTTTTATGAAATCTAGTTAGTCCGAGTGGCAATGCGCTTCGCAACCATATGCCTGGGAAAGGAATGTCCTGGGTTCGATTCCCATCGCCGACGTGAGGGGATTAAGGTGTGTGTCCTATGTCTGCAGATGCATGTGTTCCTGCCCCGTGAACATACGCATCTTAATAATAGTAATAATAATTATTAGTTTGTTGTGGTTCCCGAGGCTCAAAACAAATTTTGATAGGCCAATAGATTTGACAGACGTCGAAGCAATTAAACGAAAATCTACGAAACACTTTTTTTTTAGCCATTCTTAAAACGGCGGTTAAAGTTTTGTGAGAGAAGGGAATTTGAAGGATATCCGAATCCTGTATAGGGCCTTATTCTTTTTATCAATCCAGGATCTTTTTGAACAGACGTCATACACATACAGAAGTGATTTCCACGACATGCGAGGATGGTTTGAAAAGAGAAGCCAATTTGCGTTGTGCACGTGGAAGTCTGTAATGAAGATGACGTCACCTTTGGGTTAATTAGATTGCAGATAAGCAAGTTTCAGAAATAAATAAATAAATAAACGTGTTCACGGGGCCGGAACACATGCATCTGCAGACATAGGACACACCCGGAAGCATAGGGCTAGCCACCTTATCCTCGGGACGGGTACGGCTTATAAGAGCTAAATATCTCCGTAACAAGCCACTAGGCCTAATACGTGAAAGGAAGAAGAAATCTAGCGCTTAGGTAGTAGTCCAATTAAGACTATAATCTTAATTGTTTCGAGCGTCGTTTTTTTGTATGTCGGTTTGTTTTATTTGCAAATGAAAATCCCCAGTTGACGGCAAGAAAAATTCTGCCATTTCCATATTAGACTACATCCCCGAATCAAAATAGAATAATCAAAGGAAATGTGTTAAATGATTTACAATTTTAATTTATTGCATAGAAAATAATTATTACCAAATATGAATTAGCATCGTCTAAATTAGGTACTTTGTAGATTATATAACCATGTAAACACATGAAAATGCAATACAAATTATAAGAAAATTGTTATTTGAAAACATTGAAAAAATTAGAATAATTTTTAACGTGGTTCAAAATATTAGAATATTCGAAATTTATCCGATCGGTTTTGAGGAGAGCATAGAAATAGCATCTATTTCAGTAGCTGCGGGACTGACTCGTGTGTGAGGAATCGTTTGCGCATGGATTTCAGTTAATCATTTGCCGAACATGGATCGAACCAGTGACATATCGGAAGCTAAGAAGTTTCGTATGGCATCTCTACACAAAGAAGGCCAAACTCAACAGTTTATAACTGTGTGTGTGTGTATGTGTGTGTGTGTGTGTGTGTGAAAAGTTTTTTTACATTGGGGATAATATATATTAAAGATACCAAGTAATTTTATAAACTTGGTTTTTTTTTTACTCCTTCTCCCAAGTAAGCAAAACTGTTAAGTTTGCGCCTGAACGTAGTTCAAGTCTACAGGTAGTGCAACATCAGGGCAACTCGTTGTAAAGGTGGGTAAAGATCTGATCACTATTCTTAGTATTTCCCATAATGTAAAACACATCTCACTAAGAGATGTATATTGTTATACATTATGGGTGGGGGGGTCACTACCCAAACCGGTTTCAACCTTTTTTGAGGTCTCCTCAGTGAGTAGCTAGACCCTGAAATACCAACGTTTTTAGTAATTCGGATTCGGAGGTATATTTACCTCACCTTCCGTGTAAAATTGCTGGAGGTTTTTATTGGATTATAGGAAAATACCTATTTAAAAAAGGCAGAAAAATATTGTCTATAATATTGGATTGGGGTGAATCCTTGATCTAACCAATCTGCCCTTCTTTAAACAGTACAGAATGGAATCTGCAGAGGTCTTTGTTTGTCTGTTTTTGTTTTTTGTGCAGTGTCCAAACTTGGAAATAATATTCTGACCGTTTAAGAATGGTCATAAAAGACTAATTATCGATATTTGCAGGATTAAAAGCGCAAGAGAGGACTAACGTTTTGAATATAAAAATGACATAATATTTTGAAGGCTGATCATCAGAAACAAGATTAATTGTGTCTTCTTTTTTTGTAAGGGAGAAGGCAACATTGTTTGATAACATGTTTGACAAGTTGTCTAGATTATTCATTCCCAATCCTCATCTGTCCGAAAGAGGCTGAGTGCCCCGATTAAGCAATCTGATGCAGCCAGCTTGCTATTACTCTGCTGCAACTCTCTAACGATAGATGAAATTCCCGAGTTTCCGGAAGAAAAAAAAAAAACAGACACCTCCGTATGAAACCGGTTAACTCACCTTCAGCTGAAAAGCCCTGATTAAGGTTCTTCACGTCCTAGCCGAGACTGGAACGCAAGTTTTTCCACCTAAAGGCCTTCGTCTATACGGACTAAGCTACGGGGTATCTGTACATTGTTCTTACCACTGTAGAATCAAATAAAAATCAGAATGTAAGCGATTGGTTGAAGCAGATCCTGAAGGCTAGAATTTTTGACGACTTTAAAGTTTCTTGAATGAGGAAGAAGAACAGTATGTACAATGATATGTTTCTGCCTAGTTGATTATTTATTTCTGAAACTTGCTTATCTGCAATCTAATTAACCCAAAGGTGACGACATCTTCATTACAGACTTCCACGTGCACAACGCCAATTGGCTTCTCGTATCTAATTTTACTGATTAAGCTACAAAAGATGCCGACGTATTTTCTAATAATAACCATCTAGCACAAAATTTCATCTCTCCAGAATTACTGGAACACTGTCACCATCCTCTCAACATCCTGGGATTTTTCTTAACCAGCTCTCCTTTCAAATACACTGTGAAAAGAAGCGTGGACAGGTAATAAATAAGACAAACCTGTCCACGCTTCCTTTTGTAAAGCACATAAATCATCTAAAAAATATCAGTCTGAAAAATGGAATGAACCTCGTGATTTCTATTCGAGGGACAGCGCACTCATCCTCTACTCCCCCCCCCCCCTAAAACCACAACCATTGTCTGCCTCTATGTATATTTGATGCAACGGATTTACTCGGCTATATGACGTAATGGAAGAAATTTGATGACTAGAAGCCGAGAGAGATACCAAAATAGGGGGGAAAATATTATTTGAACGTACAACTATTTGATAAAATGTCAGGAATACGTTTGCAAGTTAATTTATAGCTGTCGTTCTCTTGTAATGTATATTTTTCGTATTTCTTTTCACGTTACAACTGATGAAGTCTTGTAAGAAGACGAAACTAGTTGTGCGTTCAAATAATAAATAGTTTTTTTTTTTTTTGTATTATTTCGGTGTCTCTCTCTCTCCCTCAGCTTCTAGTTATTAAATTTCTTCAATTTTATATATATATATATATATATATGTATATATATATATTAGCTCAAAATATTTTTCGGCTTTAAGTGAATCAGAATGAGGTCGGAAATATTTTTTCAATGGGACCAACTCTTCCCCCCCCCCCCCCATCATCGGTCCTGGTGGCAAATTAAAACTTTTAAATGCATTTTGATTCATACTTATTTTTGCGGGATCTGAAAGTTCGACACAATCTGTATTGCATTAAATTTCGTTTTGAAATCTTGAAGAACAGTGAAAAGATTGCAACGAGAGAGAAAACGATTTCCTGAATAACGTTAAACGACGTAGGTATGCCTTTACTGGTTTCGTCGAAGACGGAAAAATCTTAATTGAAACTGGACCAAGCTGTGCGACCATCGATCTAGAAGAAGAGGATGCCATTTGTTTCGAAACAATGGTGATTAACTGTACGTGAAATGAAAACAGGAATTCCCATAGGCTTGTACGATTCAGTGTTTTATTTGGATAAAAATGGAATGACCACAATTATAGTAGTTCCATATTCGAAGGATATGGCTCTGAACAATTTATTTATTTATTTTATAATAATAGTAATAATAATTATTAGTTTGTTGTGGTTCCCGAGGCTCAAAACAAATTTTGAAAGGCCAATAGATTTCACAGACGTCGAGGCAATTAAACGAAAATCTACGAAACACTTTTTTTTAGCCATTCTTAAAACGGCGGGTAAAGTTTTGTGAGAGAAGGGAATTTGAAGGATATCCGAATCCTGTATAGGGCCTTATTCTTTTTATCAATCCAGGATCTTTTTGAACAGACGTCATACACATACAGAAGTGATTTCCACGACATGCGAGGATGGTTTGAAAAGTTCTCGGCCTAACAATGAAAAAAAACGAATTTATAATTTCAAAATTATTTTTATTTTTCAACATAATCTCCATTAAGACTAAGACATTTATTCCAGCGATGCTCCAGCGCCATTATATTGTCCCTGTAGTAGTTCTCAGTAAGATCTCCAAAATACCCCTCTATAGCTGCAGTCACCTCTTGATTAAGAAAAACGCTGACCAGCGAGGAAGAGTTTTAGTTTTGGGAAAAGACAGAAGTCAGAAGGAGCCAAATCTCGGGGATAGGGTGGATGTTCCAACAATTCATAGTTCGGATCCCTTAATTTTCCTATTGCCAAAAGACCTTTGTGGGCAGGTGCAGTGTCCTGATGAAAAGATGATTTTTTTTTCTTCTGCAAACCGGTTCTTTTCTCACGAATTTTTTCGCCTAGTCTGGTTAAAAGATCGGAAGAATATTCCCCGGTTATTGTTTTACCCTTTTCAAGATAATTATTAAACAATATGCCTTTAGCATCCCAAAACACCAATGCCATGACCTTTCCTGCTGATGGAACCGACTTTGTCTTCTTTGGCGCTGAACAACCGGCTTTTGTCCACTGGTTTGACTGCTGTTTGGATTCTGGTGTGTAATGGTAAATCCAAGTCTCATTCATAGTAAAAAATCGATGCACAAAAATCAATTTTATTCTTGTTAAAACGCTCCAAGCACTGTTCAGAGATTTTCATGCAAGTGCGTTTTTGATCTGCTGTGAGCAAGCACGGCATGCGCAAAGCTTTTTTCATATGCAATTCTTCATGCCAAATATATCCTACACTTTTTTTGAAATGGCTATAGTCTCAGCAATTTCACGCACTTTGACTCGCCGGTCATCCAATACCATATCGTGCACTTGATCAATGATTTCTGGTGTTGTTACACTTTTTGGACGTCCTTCACGAGGATCATCTTCAAGGCTGTAGGGCTACATTTAAACTCAGCAGCCCATTTCTTAATTGTCGAAAACGAAGGAGAGGAGTGCCCATAAGCTTTTATGAACTTGAAATGAATTTCTTTTGGTGTTAAACCTTCTTTTACAAAGAATTTTATAACCGCACGATGCTCAATTTTATCCATTTCAAGGGATACAGACACCCTTTTGCTTCAGACAGCTGTATAAAACGAACTACTTGATAGAATGACTTGCAATTTCACAGGGATGCTTATGACAGATATACCAACTTAGAATAAAAAAATCTCTTGCCGATAGTGTTGCCATCTATGGTCCAGGCCGAGAACGTTTCAGACCACCCTCGTACTGATGATATCAGGAGACTCCTAACGCTACTTAGTGGCAAAGATCACATCGTTTTTTTAGAGCAATTATATGCACTGTATTAAATTTATATTGCCAAAAATTCTTTCACAGAGTAATTTCCTATTCAGAGCACAAAAATATCTTTCGAATGAAAAAAATAAACGGGTGAAAGTATGATTAAGTGTTAAGTTTACTGTCCACTTTAGTAAGTATATACTGTTATTTTTTTATACGAGGTCTTTTCCAAAAGAAAAAAAAAAGTATTTCCGACAAATGCTTGTTAGAATGAATATACTGATGCATTGTAGGTCTGTTAATAAAGATGCCAGTACTGTTGTAGCTAGCAGAATAGTGTGCTAGACATGTGTATTCGCATGGCAATCAAAAACTGGCTCTACAATTGAGGAGTTAGGCAAAGCGAGGTGTAATCCCTTTTCAGTACAAAGACAAACACATCACTCCACATTCACAGAGCTAATTAGCTTATACGATGAACAATGATGCACCGTTGTCGTCTACTGCAGATGATAGTGGACTTTAGTATGACTTGCAATTCTGGTTAACAAGTCCCAACATTACTTCTGGAACGGCTCTTGTATTAGCAAGTTTACATTAGAAATCCTTCCCTTCCTGGTTTACGCTTACGCTTATATCCACAGTTCACTATACAGATATTCGAAACCAAATCTGACAGAATAGACCTGTTTTGAGAGACAAAAAACCCAAATTTCCGGGGGGGGGATCTCCATGTCTGTACGAGACGACAACAACAACAACACCTGATAAACATTCTTCACGTCATAGACGGGATTTGAAACCGGTTTTTCCATGAAAAGGGCTCATTTAAACCAACTGAGATACGCAGGCCCAACATTTAAACACAGAATGGGAAAATAAAATCACGTCCACGTAAGTGTTCGGAGTATAATTTAAATACTTCAGTCTTTGTCCACGCGGTTAGCCTAGTGGCTATGGGCTTCGCAACCATATGCCTGGTGTCCTACGTTCGATTCCCGTCGACGACGTGAGAAGCTTAAGGATTTGCCATAGCCAAGTTAGCCGGTCTTGGGGATGGACAGCAGGTTTTTTCCCCCACTTTATCTGGGGTTTTTCAACCCGTAAGCAGGCAAACCGTCCCCGTGAACACACAGGTTACAGTCATAGGATATATATAGTACTTAATCCCTCATTAGGAGGGCTCAACCAGTCCTAAGGCGCGGTCGAGGAAAGGGGGGAACTTCACACGAATAAATAAAAACATCAGTCTTAAAATAATAAAATAAAATTTATTATTTTAAGATGGGAAAGCTCTACAACGTAAGACATTTCTTCATTTCATAGAACAACATAGAGAAATCATTTTATTTCCGCATTCCTCTTCGTTTAAGAGGACACAAATGCTTTTTGTAAGTTGATTGCTACACGAATGATAATATTATTATTATGTGACACCTCCAGGGAGTCCAAAAACTCATCGAGGGAGAGTGTGCCAACAACATCGAACGATTAACACCTTCCAACTACTAACCGCGCTCAAACTTGCTTAACTTTTTTCGTGCGTGAGCCATTAGTAGCAGAGACTCTACCAATCGACCAACCTTTGCTGGCATATGACAGATTTCATTTTACTTATCGTTGTTACGGCATGCAAAAAGAGGATACTTTTATGTCATGATACTAACGATTTTCAAACAGCACAAATGAAATCATGAGGTACAAATATTTTGATAAAATGCAAGTAGCATTGAAACATAACGAAGTTCGCCCGCATTACAAAAGAGTGCGCTGATTGACAGAAAATGTTATTTGGCCTTCAGATCGATGTGCAAATGGCATTCGATGCGAAACGTTGAATGATATTTGAGTTATAAAAACGAAACGTGAGCATTCCGTGCCCAAGTAACAGATAACTGTTTTCACTATCAGCGATATTTCATCACTTACCTACATTGTAGGTATGATGAAAAGCTGATCACAGCAACTTTATTAAATGTGCTGATTCTCTCCTTCTCTCTCCCCGTCACACCAAGTCTAGAAATGTGACATGTGGTCTGCTTTCAGAGCAAGGCGCCTGAATATATCAAATATATTTGCTGGTTTCAACAGTGAAACGAAACCTGTAAATCTTGCAGAATCACTGCAAGACTAGAAGCTGAAAGGAAGATTACAATTACTGTAAAACATATGCTATGTTTTTTTTTTATATATATTTGATGATTACGGATGATAAACAGTGCGGCTCGATGGTATGTGGCGCCCCTAGGCCAGTTTTATCAACGCATTGTAAGACAAGGCAGGCATCATAAAATTCTTTATTGTTAAAAGCAGTTTATTGTTATTGCCAAAAAAAGTGCGTATAGAGCAATTGGAGGGGGGGGGGCACTGCTCGTACTACCAACGCTTCGACTTCGACTAATACTATGACTTTTTTTTACGATGTTGGCACCCCAAAGCCATTGCGGCTCTAGGTCGGTGTCGCTTGTGCCTAAGCCTAGAGCTGATGATAAACCTAACTTTCCGAGATAAAACCCAGTTACCTCGGTATGAGAGCGGTTAATTCACCTTCACTTCAAAAACCCTCATAAAAGTTCGTTTCCTAGACGGGATGCGAACTTCGGTCTTCCCGACCAAAGGGCATTGCCGTTACCGACTGAACTATGGAGGCTCTGGTTCAGCGGTTTGCTTATTTGTAACGTAATTTTTGAGAAAAAAATTATTTATGTGATAGATAGTGATAAAGGGAGGAGGAATAAAATATGGAAAACAAAGTCAAGACATTTATGGTTGTGTCTTACTTGCAACCTTATGTTGTTCTATTTGAAATGACTCCATAACTAAAACAATAACAACTAAACAGGCTGTCTAGAAGCATGCAAAATAAAAATAACAAACAACAACAAAAACAGACTGTGTAGAAGCATATAAACTTATTCGCAAAAGATGTTGTTATCGGGAAGAATACGGAAATATATTTAAGAGTGAAACCAAGGTGTGGGTTTTCCATTACATGAACAACAAGTTGTGCGATGTTAGTAATTGAAAAACTCTTGAAAAAAGACGTACAGGAGCTCACAGCAAACTCCTCCTTCCGCATCTTAACATAATCCTTTTAACTCAGTTCTTAAGATGTTTTTAAGGCCCTCTTTCTCATCTCTGGCGAAGGGTGCTCTTAACTGACAGCATATTAATTAAGGGACTCTCGACTATAAACCTTGTTCCTGCCACTTCTTCACTCAGAAAGTTCCAGAGTTTTGATTAATTTAAAAGTAAGCAGCTTATCCCTAATTAATTTAATTATTTACCGAAATCTTTATTTTCTGTTAGGTAGCGTTTCGAATCAAAGACACATGACAGTTATCCTTTAAGGATTTTATTTTATTATGCCATGCGCATCAGCTTCTTCCGCAGTATCTAGAAACTTTCCTTACTTGTTCTTCTATAAGTGCTAATTAATTAGCTCACGAAAGAAAACATCGTATACTAATAGGAAGCACTGATGAGAATTCTTAAATCTTTCAACTTTTCTCCCCTTTTCAACAAGGCAAAATTTGCTGTTAAGATGGTGAGTGCCTCGAGAAGTTGTTCGAGTGACTTCTGACAACCTTAAATTCTAATCGGTGCCAAGATAGCTGACAAACTTTTAAAGCGTGGAAACAAGCTATTTAAATGAAACACATTCGAGCAACAATCATTGGATAAATCTCCTTTCAAAAGACAAAAACAAAGTTTTTCATATCAGTGTACTCAAAATTTTCCTTTTTTAAATAAATTAACAGTATATTGTTGAGCAGAAAAATCACTTTAAAAATTCATGCATGAAGTGTCCATTCTTCCATTCTTGATAAGTAATCACACGCTAGCTCAAAACAGTTATTCAATGGGTTGTGATAAAATGCAATATCATGCTCCAATTGCCTTCCGGAAATTCCACCCGTAAAAGCAAGTCTGCCTCTTTTCACAACTCACGCTCTCTCTCTCTCTCTCTCTCTCTTAATTGATAAACTTTCGTATTCTTATAAATTCCCCAAGCAGAAATAAGGAGCTTATTCTCTTGAAAGGATCTTATACAAACATCTTTAAGGATTTTATTTTATTATGCGCACGGCATAATAAAATAAAATCCTCAAAGGATAACTCTATAACTTAATAACTCTATGACTCTTAGAATAACAACTTTAAAAACGACTCGTAAAATAATCTCCGTCATTACTCCGTCATCTCTAACCTCTCTCAAGCATGTTTTTTTTATTATTATTTATTATTCACGGAATATAAACATATTGTGCATATTAACATAAAATTCTGCTTCTTTAATACACGAGTGTCGGCTTGGTTGGGCGGAAAGGAGAGCGTATTCACTTTCCAACCCACAGGCTGTGGGTTCGAATCCCATCACGGGCATGAATGTTAGTGATTGTCCTATTAATTCTGTGTAGAAAAAAGGTTGCAACCTTGCCATGTATTCTTCCAGCAGGAAATTCACTCCCAAACCTTGGGTGGCACGAGAGTGACCATACGGCGTCCAAATGACGACAATGTGGCCAAAATAAATTAAAAAAAAAAAAATAAAGATATATGGGATGGATATGAAGGGGGACAGAGGAAGAGACAAACAAAACAACGGCTTAACAATGAGAGCAGATGGACTAGTCGGTAAAGGAATTGTTCTCCAGCCTATTTACTTGCTTTTAAGCTTTTAGTGATTTTTTTTTTAAATTAAAAATCCATCCTATCAGAAGGCTACTGTATGCTTACAAATATGCAGGTGAATATTTCAAATGGGTGCTCCACAGAATTGGAAGAAGGAATTGTGAGACACAGGATATTCGAAAACCGGGACCTCTCTTTCGAATACCATGCTACCATAATTTAAAAAAAAAAAAAAAAAAAAGTTATTTCCGAGCCTACTGTCTCCGGCGAAGAAAAACGCCATTCTAGGTTCAGATGCGAAATCACAAATATAGACATATTGATTTATGATTTCGAAAAAGAAGTGAAGACATGTAGGAACTCATGGAACCGATATGAATTAAATACTAGCAGACTTACGAATTAGTAAAAAAAGAAAAAAAAACATTTTGTATGAATGTGTCACACACTACTTCGTTATGAGCACCTCTAAGGGAAAACCCAGAATGTATTCTACTAAATTTGCATCATATTATTCACAAATATTCGCGTCACTATTCCAATTTCCTGATATAAATGTATATTGTACAGCGGATGATGTTTCACCAGATACGACGACCAAACAAACGCTCACACATTCCAAAAGTAGCATACAAAGTAAGGTTTACCCGTGTTCTCCTGAGCACGGAACAAGGATGGTAATTCCATTCCCTCCCTTGCATGTAAGTGCTCAATGGCCTTGCACGGCCAAGTTGCTAGGAGTCCATAAAACCTAATTAATGCTCTGATAGAGGTGGTAATCCTATCTGAACAGTGTATTATGGCTGTCAAATTTGGTTTGTTCTGGCCGATTTGCCAGAACAAACCCTGACTTTTCGGAGGAAAGAAAATCTTTGGCTTTGAATTGAAGGCTAACTCATCTTCAGTTTAAAGTGTTTGCTCTCTTCCGTTATCAAAATGAGTTTACAATCAATCAGTTCTTTTGCAATTCGCAGAAATATTGTAAGACTCAAGCAGCTTCCAGGTACGGTCTTTGTAAATTTATAAAATTTGTAATAAAGTCATAAATTTGCTTCCTTTCCATCTGATTAAGTGATCTTTTTCTATGGTATGATGTACTACTATAACTATATTTGGGTTGTCATATCGTATATGTTTTTGTATTCTTTCCTTCCGACCACGGTATTCGTTTTCTGATTGTACAGAACGTTCCGTTCCACCTTGACAGGAAATACTATAAACACATGGAAGGGGATTCTAGCCGTCTTTAATCAGTGGAAAGTGCGTAGAAACTTGGTCTAATAGTTTACAGATTGTTTTTAATCTTACGAAGCTTTAGAAAAGGGCGTAATTACCTGTTGAACATTGGAGAGTTGGGGGAGGGGGAGTTTTTTTTAAGGAGTTCTGCAAGAGCTCTTGTTGTTTCTCTTTTGTTTGAAAGTTTTTAAGACATATGTGTTTGTTCCACATGATGAAATTCTCTCTGGAGACTAAAGTTCTGAAAATGTCCAGTTTGGTTGATTAAAGGTGGCATGTACGAGAATGGTCTGAAAAGTTCTCGGCATAACAATGAAAAACCAAATTTATAATTTCAAAATTATTTTTATTTTTCAACATAATCTCCCTTAACACTAATACATTTATTCCAGCGATGCTCCTGCTCCATTATCCCGTTCCTGTAGTAGTTCTCAGTAAGATCTGCAAAATACCCCTCTACATCTGCAATCACCTCTTGACTCAAAGAAAAACGCTGACCAGCGAAGAAGATTTTTAGTTTTGGGAAGAGATAGAAGTCAGAGGGAGACAAATCTGGGGCATAGGGCGGATGTTCCTACAATTCATAGTGCAGATCCCTTAATTTTCCCATTGGCAAAACACCTTTGTGGGCAGGTGCATTGTCCTGATGAAAGATGATTTTTTTCTTCTGTAAACCAGTTAAAAGATCGGAATAATATTCCCCGGTTATTGTTTTACCCTTTTCAAAATAACTTTAGCGTCCCAAAACACCGATACCATGACCTTTTCTGCTGATAGAACCGACTTTGTCGCTGAATAACCGGCTTCTGCCCACTGTTTTGACTGCTGTTTGGATTCTGGTGTGTAATATTGAATCCAAGTCTCATCCATAGTAATACATCGACGCACAAAATCCGTTTTATTCTTGTTAAAACTCTCCAAGCACTGTTCAGAGATTTCCATGCAAGTGCATTTTTGATCTGCTGTGAGCAAGCGCAGCACCCATCTTGCGCAAAGCTTTTCATTTGCAATTCTTTACGCAAAATATATCAAAGACTATAGGCATTTTGAAGTGCCTATAGTCTCAGCAATTTCACGCACTTTGAATCGCTGGTCATCCAATACCATATCGTGCACTTGATGAATTCATTCATTCATTTATTTTGTATTGTGATTCAGCGGCCGTGAGCCCCTTTTACGGGGAGGTACGGCACCAGCTCTACCCCCCCCCTATGCGAACCGGCATAGCTGACAATTCAGATCTATGGTGGCTGGAGGGATTTGTCTTAAGTATTCCTGACTGTATCCGTGTGTGTTCAACAGGGCCAGTTTGCCTGCTTGCGGGATGAAAAACCCCAGATAAACTGGGGGGGGGGGGAGAGGAAACCCTGCTGTCCAAGATTCTTAAGCTCCTCACGTCGTCGACGGGAATCGAACCTAGGACATTCCTTTCCCAGGCATATGGTTGCGAAGAGCATAGACACTAAGCTAACCACGTGGACACTTGGTCAATGATTTCTGGCGTTGTTACACATTTTGGGCGTCCTTCAAGTGGGTCATCTAGGACACTCCTTCCCCAGGCACATGGTTGCGAAGCGCATAGCCACTAGGCTAACCGCGTGGACACTTGATCAATGATTTCTGGCGTTGTTACACTGTTTGGACGTCCTTCACGTGGGTCATCTTCAAGGCTGGTACGTCCACGTTTAAACTCGGAAGCACATTTCTAATTGTCGAAAATGAAGGAGAAGGGTGCCTATAAACTTTTATGACCTTCGAATGAATTTCTTTTGGCGTTAAACCTTCTTTTACAAAGAATTTTATAACCGCACGATACTCAATTTTATCCATTTCAAGGGATACCGACAACACTTTTGCTTCGGACAGCTGTATAAAACAAATTCTACTTGATAGAAAGACTTTTTTTTAATTTCACATGGATGCTTTGTGACAGACGTACCAACTTAGAAAAAAATCTTGCCGATAGTGTTGCCATCTATGGTCGAGGCCGAGAACTTTTCAGACTATAGTCGTAGATATAAACGAATATGGGCAAGTTTACAATAACCCGATCAATACGAAGTGCCTTCCGACTGTAACAGAATATTAAGGAAGATTGAGATCCCTTCTTTTTCTATTTCAAAGTTAAAACTTATGCCAGTGAATAAGAAACTGTTAAGAAACAATTACAAACTGTAAAGTTCGTAAAGGTTATGGTGTCATGCTAAATGAGAGAGGGGGAGGATTAATTACAAAAGACTCATGAGAACCATAACTTTCTCATATAGCATAGAGTATGATTCATTGTTCCTTAGGTTACTTTTTTTTCTGAGTGTATCACTTTGAAAGGCTTAAGTGGGCAACCCTGGGCCCATTGTTCAGATGGTGGCCCGCTAAGAGAGATCTGTAAAGAGAAATCAATTATTTCGATTTTTTTAAACAAAATCGATAGGAAGAAGTGTATTTATGCGTAAGTGCGCGATCGTGTTCATGTATATGAAAAGCATGCAGCACGAGCTGCATAAATTATTCGCGATAGTCTGTGCGACGTGCACGGCGCGTCTCGTACGATCAGTTTAGCTCATTGTACCAAAGAGTACAACCGTATTTGTACTGCGAATACATTTTTTGCATTTCTACCAATAATATGTACATACATAATTACCTGCCTTTTTGAAATATTTGTTACACATAACATCTCGAAATAGAATGCGATTGTATAAAATCTTATAGAATTGGCCTCTAGTTTGACTCACAAGTTTTTATGAAAAATAAAATTATCTGGCCCGGAACTGACTTTGAACATATCTCTGGCTCATGGAGTAGAAAAGGTTGTTTATCGCTAACTTAAACAATGATATTTAAGAATATTGCCGAATAAATAATTATTTTAGTACTCGTTAAATGCTTCATGGAATGAAATAGAATAAGGGATGAATTAAACAACACTTTAATGTTTCCAATATTTCGTCCCTTGCACAGAGACATTTTCAGGGAAACAAAATATCAACTGTAATGCATGAATGCACACGCATAAGCAACACAAAGTAAAGTGGAGTTTAGTAAACTAAAGTACTTTGGTCCCAGCACATATGCCTAAACGCAGACTACAGAATTATTTTATTAATTAAATTATTTATTACATTCCAAGTTCCACGAACACGAATGCTAATAACGCATCATAAGCATTTATTAGGTGTGTATTTTAATACACACAATTTCACAATTTCATTTTTTTCCCCAATGTCCTCCAGGTGAACACATGAAAGCTAAAGATCCGAACGCTTTACTTTGAAATATTATATTAGTATGACGTAGTATTTGTTTACAAGCTTTTATCGGAGACGGTTCATCAAACAAGCTTTCTCAAGCTGGGCTGCTGACTGGTCCAGATGTACTTAGTTTCAGTCCTTGTACCTCAAATTGTACAACCACTGTTATTGATACAAACATCGCATTAATTGAATATTAAAACACTCATTTCTGATTCATTTTCAGAATTAATCTCATCGCTCCTTAAAATAAATGAAAATGAAATATGGCACTTTCTTTTAGAGAAACTTGTGCCATAGTTTTATGAATTATTTAAACGCAAACACAAGGTAAAAATTCACGTATCATTAATTTTTTATTTAGTTTTCGAATAGGCGTTTACTGTTTCGAAAAACATCTCAAGTGTATTTATTATCTAAATAATATGATATATTAGTTTCTAGTCTCATCAGCAGACAACTATTCTTTCAGGAAATGAATTATGTTCAAAGTTGGATGCAATTTCACATGGTGGAATTGCACTCAACGTAAACTGATGATGATGAGAGATGGTTGGTAGATTTGTCTGCTGGTTTCTAAACAGATTTCTAAATACACATATAATACTAAAATTTCCGATCGAAATATTAGTATTATGTAACCTCTTCTCTATATTATCATAACAATTCACAGATAATGCACAAGCGGTGCCACGTAACACGATCCTGAAACACCAATTCCCAGAAAAGTAAGAGTGCAGTAAGAAACATATTTTAAAGCAGCCAACCAAAACTTTGGAACAGTTCAATATTATTTAAGCAAACGGATTCTTCTGTAAGTTAAATTAGAGAAGCACGCCACATAATAATTCTCTAGTTTAATAAGGTTATACATTGATTTTTTAACATATATTATTTACCTTTTTTTTGTTTCCTTTGCATTATTGGTAACTTAAACCGTAAATTACGTCAGAATAAAAGGCTCTGTAAAGCAAATCGTTTGGCTTTCGGCAAATAAAATTATCCTCTCGTATCATAAAAAAGCAGCGTCTCTGATTGCGAGAACGTGTCACTGATTTTCATACTGATTAATCAGTAAAAAGTTGAAATGATCACAAAAAAAAAAGAAAATTATTGGAGACAACCATAGAAAGGTAAGTTCTGGAATAGTGATACCATTCATTATCATAACAATCGAACATAGAACCGTTTGGCACATATACGAAGTAGGCATTATTTTTGTTTTACTTCATATTTCCAATAAACTGGTCCAATTGAAATGACAAAATTTAATACTGATTCTTAATACTTAATTTAATGAAACAACTTTCATTAAATTACATCAAACCGGAGAGGAATTAAAAAAAGGAAGTCGATATATCGAAATTATACTAAAACATTATTATTATTATTATTATTATTATTATTATTATTATTATTATTATTATAGTTCCTCCAATTTAATTGTTTACAATACGATGTGAAACTGTTCAGAGTTGAATTTTCTCAATCTGCTGTGTGTGTGTGTGTGTGTGTGTTAAATGCTTAATGGAATGAAATAGAATAAGGGATGATAATTCATTCCTTATTCTATTTGCCTTATTTGCATGACACACAAATGACACACATTTGTGTGTGTCATGCAAATATATGAAATATGGACGAAATATATAACTTTTTTATTTAACGTTATAACATTTGACACAAAACACGCACGCACGCACTCACGCACACTGGAGTCTCCGTAACTCACCTGGATTTGAATCCCGTATAGGACTCTTATCAGGGCTTTTCAACTGAAGGTGAGGGTGAGTTAGCCGGTCGCTTTAAAAGGTTAAATCTCAGTAAGCAGTAAAATAGTGACAGATCATAAAATATTAGAACAAGTAGTAAAATTAGAACATTTGCATCATTTTAATGATCTTGTTATGAAAACAAAAAAGATTATAGACATTAAAATATCAAATTTTGTTAAAGTAAATGACTTAATAAACAATATATTTAAACCATCCCTAGTATAAAAACTGAGTAATAGAATCCGATTGTATAATGCACCAATTTTATTAGATGAAAGCGAACCATGAACATGAATATTACATTATTAAATTATTACATAAGCAACTATAAACAAAAAGGAATACAACATCAAAATCGAATGAAAATAGTAGACTACTAAAATTGTTATACAAATACAGGCTACATCGGTCATATGACAAGTTAGGTTCTAGACAACCATCGTATAGAGAATCATTGCCTTTTATTTTATTTTTATTACATTTGTAGATTCATGCATACAGTGGATGAAGGTCATAACAGTATGCGATGTAAATAAATGTTTTATTTACTGACGTAAATAAAACATTTATTTACATCAGTTACGCAAGCGAAAAATTTAGAATACTTTCGAAAACAAAAGATTTTCGCCGAAAAGAAGGTTTTTCCCATTTCTGCAATAAGAATGTCAGGTTTACTGATAAATATATTAAGTGTTGTAGCACTTTTCATTTCATTAAGAACTTTGTTTTTAACATCTGTAACAATAGTGTGAGGTAAGGTTAGCCTGTGGCCTATCTCAGTGTTCGATACCCCATCGTTACTGGATTAAAATTTTTAAACTTAGGATTGAATGTAATAGGTTTACGAGTTCTTCTTTTCATTGTATTCTTGAGATCACAGATTAAACGAAGGCAATCGTGGAATTTAATGAAATTAGAATATCGATCGTGAGCAAAATTTTGGTAAGAAAAAAAATATATATATATATTCCTAAGAAAGTTCAAGACAAGATGCAAATTGTTAACATTTATTCCTTCATATTTTCAAGGATTATCAGGCTGTTTAAACACTCTCTGATTGAATATCAGAACAAATTTGTAAAGGACTGGTTCTCTTTTGATTATGAAACACAACATACTGTATTTGATTTGGAATTGCACTAAACCACGAAGTCTGCTTATAATTAGCTGCATATACGACTTCAGTAAGATGTGCTTAACAATGTTAATATTCTATTAAACATGCGCTGTTTTCTATTTCAGGTATGGTTCCAGAATCGACGAGCGAAATGGAGGCGTCAAGAAAAATTGGAAAACCAGAATGCTCTTCGCAGTATCGGACAAGGAGTAGCCGATTTTGGGGTTTCTAATTCTTTGTCTCGCTCCCAAACTCCGACATCAACTTCGGGTATAGTGACATCTCTTAGTAGTTCGCCGACTGGAGTATCGTGTGCAGCTGCCATTGGTCCATCTTTAATGCTTGACCCCTGGTTAACTCCATCGCTGCTAGGTCTCAGCGTCCCAGGTTTGCCAGGCTTTCAACTGCATACTGTCTATCCGAGCTATCTAACTCCTGCTAATCCTACCAGTGTTCCTGTGACATGCTCGCCAACAAATTCTAACGCATCAGCCGCACCGCTGAACTTGTCGCTAGGCGGTGTGGATGGCTCCCCAAAAGGACTCGGTGATCCGCGTAGTTCTAGTATCGCGGCTTTGAGGTTAAAAGCGCGAGAGCACTTAGAAGTGATCAATAAAAGCCTGTCCATCGTATAACAAATGCTAGTCACATAAATGGCCGTTAGATGTCACTAGTTCACAAATGTGAGAGCTCGCTGTCATATGTATAAAAGTTCTGTGTTGTAATATACTATTTTTTTTCTCGGTTACCTACATAAACCCGATGACTGTCAATGTATTCCTTATCTATATTACTGAAACAACGAACAATCGTTATCACTTAAACACATGATAAAAGAAGCCCTCGCACAAAAAAAAAAATAATTAATTATCCAGTTTGTTGAGTGGGAGATTAAAATGAGTCAAATTCCTCGGAATATATATATTTCTGTTAATAGTGGCTATTTTCCCAACAATTTATTATTTATTGTTAGGCAAGTCCCCGGGTTCCCAACCTGTGAGTTGT
Source organism: Typopeltis vanoorti (assembly GCF_054136105.1). Lineage (NCBI taxonomy): Eukaryota > Metazoa > Arthropoda > Arachnida > Uropygi > Thelyphonidae > Typopeltis > Typopeltis vanoorti. The sequence continues at coordinate 83,375,883 of NC_143562.1, forward strand.
AACCCTCAAGGGGGGGTCGCAAAGTGTTTTCTGGGGGGGGGGGATTCGCCACCATTATTATCAGGCGCAATTATTTGTATAGGAAGTTTCACCACGGTTTTCAACCCTCATTTATTTCAATATGACTACACTGCAATATTGTACTAACACTGATTTTTGATAAACGAAGGGAAGTGATTTAAGGTCCACCGCAGCGGATACTTAAAAAATATCAAAGGCGCGCCGTGTTCATACATATTAAACATTTTATATTATTTTAATTATTTGTTATGGCGGGCGTTTAATATTTTTTAAAATTTTCGTCGCGGTGGACCTTGATTCAATCCCTAAAAATTTTGAAGCTGGTACCCAGATGCAAGTACAACCATCGCATTAAATGTTAGGTTAATTAAATATTAGGTTAGAATTATATTCTGAAAAATCTATTTTTAATGTGTTTTTATTTCCCTATGAAAATGCCTTTTTATGCAAATATGGCAGGGTCGCAGGTTACTTGGCTATCATAAAAGGGGGTAGCGACACGAAAAAGATTGGGAACACTGGGATAGTCTCTAACAATAAATAACGTTTTTGTTTAAAAAAAAAAAAGAATAGTAAGATGATGGCATTTTACTTTGGATTATGTTTTCTTTATTTTAAAAAAAATGTATTTTTTTTCAAGTTAATTAGAGTACTGAATAGTAGTTAATTTGAGAAGGAAAGGAGAAGAATGAAAAACTTAATAGATGGAAAGTTCAAGTTAGAAGCGTGGAAGAGGTGGAGTTCGTTAAACGGACACATTTTTTTTGCTCTCTGGCGCCCTCAGACTAAAGGGGTAAAATGAAAGAAAAGGGATTGGATTGCGTCTTCCTTTCTTGTCGAGTAGTGGTAAGAGAAGAGAAGGTGTTTAAATAAAATACGGGAGAATGAGAAATAGAGGGGATTCATTGCTGTTGTACTGTTTTGAAGATGAGATTGAACAAAATGTTATTAGTGTCTATGATATGGAATGCCTAATAGACTGTTGGTCTTTTTAATTACAAATGATTTTATAAGAATACATCATCTGGGTGTGCCCATTTTCCTATTACGAATGTTTTATTTATTTATTTATTTTTTATTTTTTTTATGCGGCTTCCACTCCTGAAAGGTTATAAAATAGTATATTAGTACCATGGAAGGAATAAATTAAAATTTTTATTTTACTTAATTATTTTTTATATTTTTTACATAATCTGGAAACCCTGCTCTAGAGTTAATGCAAAGAAACTTTCAATTGACTTCAAGCTTCCAATAAGCAGTGAGGTGGTCTCACAATGAAAAATTCTTCTCCTACCTAAAGATATTCACAAATATCCATGCCCACAGTGGGATCCCAATCAGCAGGCTGTTGGTCGATAAGCGAAAACGCTAGCCATTCTGCCAACAGTTTCTGATTTGGATGTTTTGGAGATGTTTTGTTTTTATTACGTTGGTGGATAGGATAGTTCTAAGTTATGTTTTGGTTTAGGAGGTTTTTTTTTTTTTTTTTCAGTAGTATGGGAGAATTAAGAGGAATGGGATTAGTAAGTTAGGGTTTCCCAAATATTTTATGGCTCGGGACAAGTAGATTCTTTGAGTCGAACCTGTCAAAGCTTCTTTAAAAGTGTCATATATAGTGTTTATTGAAGGATGATGTGGGGATGGGGGATTCCATCAAAGAGTTCTGAGTTCTGCTATTTATGCAGAGCATTGTGGAAATTCTCCATCCCTCTATTAAAATAAGCTAATCCACAACTAGTTTCACAATACCTATAAGCTCAGTAAACAATCTAAACACGAAATCCAATTAGTCACTCAAGATTTTCTGAGATTCACCGATGATATGAAACTTCTTTCCTTCAGATATTAGGCCCAGTGACCTGTTACGGAGCTATTTTTATCTCTTCTAATACCCGTCCCGAGGATAAGGTGGCTAGCCCTATGCCTCCCAGTGTGTGTCCTATGTCTGTAGCTGCGTGTGTTCACGGGACCGGTTTGCTTGCTTGCGGGAGGGAAAAAACTCAGATAAACTGGGGAAGTCCACGCCCAAGCCATAGCCCTAACTTGGCTATGGCTGAGAAAGATCCTCACGTCGATGATGGAAATCGAACACTGGACACTCCTTTCCCAGGCATATGGTTGCGAAGCGCATAGCCACTCGGCTAACCGCGCGGACGATATAAAACTATACACTAAATATTGGACCCATTCCGGAATCCGACTAACGCTTTCAGAAACAAAAGCAGTCTTTTGATTTTCAACATATTTTACAATACTGGATACTTCAGTTTTCTTCACAAGCATCAGAGTCCAACCCAGTTTGGTTAGCCAAGTGAATAGCGTCACAGCTCTTCAATAGGCTATAGATTATTCCTAGTATATAATAGGTGTTTTGTGAAAGTGAATAGACGAGTTTCATTACCTGCGTAAGACAGACCATTATACGGCTAAGTGGGAGCCTCAAAGTAGCTTGACAAAGTCCCATGTTTGGTCTCTACAGCAGAGTTCCCTTTAACTCTTAGCTCACCCGTGGATGGGACTGATATAAAATACAAAAAAAAAGAACCACCCGATGGAAATGCACAACATGCTAGAATAATAGCGTATATAAAATAACTTTCCAGGAAAGCCGTGTTATGTTATATATAGGCTAAGTTCAAATGTCATACTTTCAGAGTTTTCGATCACTTCAGTTTTTATGAACAACAAGTTCTTTCCTAAGCAAAACGACTTTTCCAAACCACCACACACACCACATAATTTAAATTTAAATTTATTAACACAAAGAAGTAGTACAAATGAAAATATAATGTAATAGTGATCCAACAAGTACTTAGAACAATATAAGTGATACTACTAAAATCGTAAAAAGTAATAATACCTATAGTACAAAAAATACACTACAATTACTGTTCAGGTATTAAATTGAGATTGATAGCTAAAGAAAAGATTTAGAAATGAAGAACAGAAGATGGAAATAGATTAGACGGAACTGTACAATGTGTGCAACCAAGGGCCGTAGCCATACTAGTTACTATAAAAATACAAATGTAGGAGACACGTTCACTACAAAATTAAATGACTATATCCATTAGGCCACAAGTAACATGTAGCATATAAATGAAAACCGAAGATCATTTACTCGGTATTATCGTTCTAGACAGAAACCGCAATTCTTGGATCAGATGTCACACTAGGGTGAGAGCATTATAACAGCCATTAAAAGATTCAAATGGCAATGGGCAGGTCATATTGCAAGAAGTAACATTCAAAAAATGAACAAAGTTGATATCAGAATGGTATGCTAGAGATGGAAAGAGAGCTATAGGAAGATCAAAGAGACGGTGGGAGGATGAAATTAAAGAAATGGTAGGAACTCAGTAGCATAGAAAGGCTCAAGATAGGAATGAATGGAAGATTTGGAAGAGGCCTTCGTCCAGCAGTGAACAGAAAATGGCCGATGATGATGGCGATGATGTTTCTAACGTTACAAACTTTATTTCGTTAGGCAGTTTATTGTAGCTATTTGTTGAATACTCAAAGAAATACTCAAAGGATTTGTGAAAAATTTCTTTCTTTCCCTTGTGAACTACCAGCAAACTCCGGCCACTGCGAAAACCATAATCTACATTGTATACAGCAAAATTTACGACATCATTTTTTACATATAATATACAATGATAGAGTTTCTGTAAGGACAAAATGTTAAGAATGGCAAACAGATCACTAGATGAATATGAGAAGAAATCAGTAATTGCTATAGCTCTGATTATCCTACTTCGTATTTGCATCAAAGGGAGCAGATTGTTGTAGTAATCACCACCCCAACAGGTGACACCGTATCGTAGTATGGACACATCTAGATCATAGCTAATACTCGAATCTGTAGCAATCGAAAAATAAACAGTCGATTAATATTTGATGTCTCAATATTACATTTCCAGTACTGTTTATTTCCCACTTTTTTTTACACTTCTAACCTCGATCTTCTTTATTCCTGTCTTCTAACTTACGTAGTCCCCAGTTTCATTAGACATTACAAGAGACCGTGTAATCCAAGGCCAGATATTATCTGAAATTACCATGTTTTTAAAAAATTATAATTGTAACAAGGACAGTTTCTCTAAGAACATAGCCACTGGTTGTCTATAAATTATTCAATATCCAATGAACCATTATCTGTAGTACATCAGAAACTGCTAGCTATAGAAGCTTCCAATGCAGTTCAACAAAATATATTTAAAAATATCCCCAAGTTCAGGAAATTTATGAAAATATTCTAACCTTTTTAAACAAATGCCGTCCTCATTATCTTACATACTATGATTAATATCAATCCAGTTATAAAAACGAATGTTCACTGAAAAATATCTTCAATCCAACAAAGAAATTCTGTGGCTAGAACGCTATGCATCAGTTAAAATAGCAGTTCTTAGTTCTGAAGTCATTTTGACGAAACAACTGTGCTATTTTTATAGTAAATTAAGTTATTTATTAGAATTTGTTTAATTTGAGTTAAGTTTAATTATATTTGTATGAAGATACTGATACGTTTCTTTTAGGACAAAACTCATAGAAAGACTTTTTGCTAATGAAATAACAAACGTTTAGAGTTAGCCAGGTTGATCTATATTTTGTAAAGCGAGGAAATCCTAAGTATAAACGTACAGTCTGATATACTGTAGATAGTCCGAAGTTACCTAATACAGTATCTTATTATTTATTATTATTATTTTTTTTTTTTTTTGTGGTTGTTCTCTTTCTTTATTGGCCTCGGACCTCTGTGGTGTCGCGAACACTGAACTCCGAGAGGTATCTGAACATTCTGAACATGCATTGCTTCTTACTTTTAACGTTTCTACGGAACTTTTCAGTAAGAAATATGCACTGTGTCATAAGGCTGCTGCTGTAACTGCATAGTTTGTGGACATAAACGCACCATACTTGACTGTCCTCCCAGAACTCTGATCTCAACCCTATTGAACATCTGTGGGATGAACTGGAGTGTTGTGTGAGGTTGAAGGACGTCCACCTCACAATAGTCCAGGATCTCATTACATGCCTACAGGAAGAATGGTCCAAAATTCCCATTGATTGCTATCGTACGCTTGTGGAAAGGAAAGTATGCCCTGTATGAGTGGTGCACTTATCGCAGGGAAAGGAGATCCTACATCTTATGAAGATGAGTGCCATGAATGGTTGTTCCTCACACTATAGTCTCCGTTGACTTCTTTCAAAGCAGTGTATTAGTATTGAAGCTTGTCCCTTCAATTTTGAAAACCAGAGTATGTAAATTTCCGAAATCTCAATGCATTAGGTAACATTAAAAATAATAAAAAGGAAAAAAATAAATAAATTAAGTCACGATTTTGTGGCTCCAGTTACAAATTAAACCCTAGTAAGGTAGGACTATGTACTTTTTTAAGCACATAGTTAAAAGACGTGCTTAAGAAAGTACATAGTCCTATCTTACTACAAGTAGGGTTTAATTTGTAACCAGAGCCATAAAATCGTGACTTTATTCAGTTTTGCACGGTGAGGACACCGTGCAAAACTGAAGCATGATAAGAATTTTAGGCTTAAAATGCAAGAATGTAGAAAAAAAACGGCCGAGTTAAGTTCACTAATAGCAAATTACTGTTTGATCTCAGCCTATAGAATAATCTAAGTATTGCACAAAACAGTGTAATATTTAGATAAACTAATAATATTAATTTACAGACATACCTGGATATCTCATATCAACAACATGCACCACTACATAAGGCATGTAAACTAGATGTTGTTCCTCACTGAACCTCAAGATGGGATCTGTTTTGGCTCAAGATTTCCTTGCCTCATTTTGTTGTCTTCATTTTCCGCCTTGAACATTCTCCTAATTTTAATCACTTTACTTATCTTATTGGTAATTAATCTCGGAAAGTTGATTACCTATTGTCTAACTACCCAAACAGTTATATAATCTTACTTCGAAAATTTCAACGCTCGTTGTTCACATTAGTTCTAACTTCACAAACCAAGCAGGAAGAGAAGCAGAATTGTTGGCTATCAGGAATGATTTAAGAAAAGTCGTTCATCAATCAACCAGAACACAAAATAAATCTCATCATTCTCCCAACACTCTACCTTTTCTTAACCAGTTCTCCCTCCTACACCGCTCACGTTAGCTCTCTCTCCTTTTGATAACTCTGTTCACAACCTTGCCCATGTTTCTTTTGTATAAATCTTTCTTCTCCTAGCCGAGCTCAGCCTCGTATCCAATGAACATTACGCATAACAGGAATGACATTTAGAATTTCTATATTTCTTATCCATGGTCTGGTTATTGTTTCGCTCTCCTGATTTAAGGATAATTCCTTATACTTAGACCTTAGACTCTCCTGATAATTCAGCTACATTAGTCCGAAACAACTGTAAAAAATTTGGACAAATCCAAAGCAGACCTTGTAAGGATAAAATGCATAAGCTAATGATGACATCTCCTAAAGATAAAGCCGCCCTTCAAGCATATGTCTTTTCCTCCAGCTCTTGTTTGAGACGACCAAAGGAAACTTCTTCCCGTTATTCCACAAACTACGCACAGCATGTCTGGTCTAAACTTGTACTCAAGAATTAATACCCATCCTGTATCGTCTTATATAAGCTGCCATACTCATCTGGCATCTATCCAACAAGAAAGATTACAATAATAAATTAGTGGTTAGATATGATCACCTTAACCAACCTGTACCTACAAAAGGAAATAAAATTCAATCGAACTATTGTCCCAATTGTCCTCATCCAATACTTTCGAAAGTGATAGAGAAGATCAACAACCAACTTCGTCACCACATGTTGACCTATCAGTTAATTACCGATCACCAATATGGCTTCTGCCATTCTAGTTCTGTAGCAGACTTCCTCGTCAATCTTAGACACAGGCCCTAGATACTGTTTTGTTATGAACTCGTTATTTTAGTTAGAACAAGAAAAGTACAAGCAAATTGAGGAGAAAGCAAAGGCAGTCCAATTTCTTCTACTCTGGAAAATTATTATTTAGAACACCAACTATTATTTTCGACTATACATGATTTGTGTAAGTTATGTCGGTAACGCATTCGCTTTTTGGTCTACTCTTTATCAAAACAAGATATAATTTCTTTCAAAAAAATTAAAAATTTCCACTATAGATAAAGCTTATCCTTGAAAAGGAAAACTTCGGTGCGTGTTCTTGGTGAACACGCACCGAAGTGTTCATTTGCAGATTATGTTTTGCTTAAACCTAACCACACGCATCCACCGTCTTGTCAAAAGTCACAGACATCAACTCTGACAGCATCGAAATGGAGGGAACTATGCAACCCGCAGACTTTGAAGCTTACAAAAGAGTCAATAGTTCACTTGGAAGTAATTCTGATTTTGTATCCCGAACACATAAGATCAGAATGAACAAGATCACTGAACACATCGTTTTTTTCAGAAGGGAATGATCATGGATGTTATTTAGAGAAAATGCCTGTTACGTGTTAGTTGTTTTAAGGATACTTGCGACATAAGACTGAATGATATAATCACGTAATCACAAGAAAGATATTTATTTAACCAAATATTTCGGTCTGGAAATAGCAGACCATCGTCGGTGGTATTACAAGAACAGTTTAAAAAATATACAAGCTAGAATACTAACAATAGATCGTTGAAATTAGAACATGCCGCGTGATGTTATATCACTAAGTATGAAACGAAATATTTTGAAGTAGAAACATGATTGAATTTGCTATTAAAAAAAAAAAAAAAAAAAAAAATTAATGAGTAATCTTGATTAGGCTTTCCCAGATTTTTGATATAGATATGCAGTCATTACGATTCAGGTTGGGATGATGGAGCAAGGCCTCCACGCTTTCCTTGAACAAACGTTCGAACCTATAACTGGACGTTCTCTTGAAAAAAGAATCCAAGAACATCAATCATCCATTCTTCACAATAAACCTGAAAAGTCTGGTTTGGCTCAACACGGGATTGAAACTGACCACAGCATCCTTTGGTCCAAAACGCGCCTCTTACATAGATCCCGTTATAGGTTCGAACGTTTGTTCAAGGAAAGCGTGGAGGCCTTGCTCCATCATCCCAACCTGAATCGTAATGACTGCATATCTATATCAAAAATCTGGGAAAGCCTAATCAACATTACTCATTAATTTTTTTTTTTTTTTTTTTTTTTTTTTTTTTAATAGCAAATTCAATCATGTTTCTACTTCAAAATATTTCGTTTCATACTTAGTGATATAACATCACGCGGCATGTTCTAATTTCAACGATCTATTGTTAGTATTCTAGCTTGTATATTTTTTAAACTGTTCTTGTAATACCACCGACGATGGTCTGCTATTTCCAGACCGAAATATTTGGTTAAATAAATATCTTTCTTGTGATTACGTGATTATATCATTCTGTTACGTGTTAATTAAACAATTCAGCATTCCCGATTCCAAAGTTCACAAATAGCTGAAGAAATGAAAGTCTAAAGGTGACACCAAGGTTCCTAGTTTGAGAGAACTAGGTAGGTTTAAAAGAGCATCTTATAGGAGTCGATGCTGTTCAAGAAGACTGAGTTACTTCATTTCTTTTTCTTTCTTTTTTTCTTTTTTTTTTTTTTTCATAAGGAAACGGCAAGGTGTTTCGCTTCGGGGTTTTTCATCCACAGAACATGCAAACCAGTTCAGAAGAATGCGCATGCTGCTAGCAGGTATAACACAATGGTCTCATACCCATTGTATTATATCTTATTTCAGCCGTAATTCAAATACAAGCCAACCCAATCTCGCCGTCAGATTCCACACAACCTATACAATCTGTATTTAGAGATACGAGCAACCACAAGTTCTTCTACGTAACTACATGCCATTTTTCACAGAAGAGTTGTATTGTCATTATCAACGAAAATGCACTGTGAATTAGGCTTGGAAGAAGAGCAAGGCACACAGAACCTGGATCGTGATGCGACGACTCAAATTACGGTATAATGAATCCATCTGGGTGTGTTGGACATCTGGAAAACGCTTTTTACCATGGGTGTGTTGTTCCAAACATGAACGTAATCCACTATAATAAATTAATAAATTAATGCTCGGATATGAAAGAAATATATAAGTTGGTGAGAGGCTCTTGCAGAAACAGGCCAGTACAGAGGAAACCAGTGAGATTTCACAGCTCAAGTGAAAGTGTAGTTAGGAACCTGGATAGATTTTTCTTCTCATGTGTGTGTGTGTGTGTGTGTGTGTGTGTGTGTGTGTGTGTGTGTGTGTGTGTGTGTGTGTGTGTGTGTGTGTGTGTGTGTGTGTAATAAGTTGCCAGTGGACATTGCGAGTGCTCTTCAATGAATATTTTCAAGAAAGGGATGGTAAATATTCAAGAGCACTGCGTGAACCGCAAAAAATCCTCCCTCGACGAGTCCCTGATCTCTTGGAGGAGCTTGTACCTCGTATAATAATAATTAGGTCCACTGATGGCAGCGCGTAAAATAACAACGGGTAGCTCCTACATTAACGTTGTAGACATTTGTGCTTATTCTGCATTGTAGCAATTTGAAAAGTGCCTTTCCAAACCGTCAACCTGATAACGTTCCATGTTACAAAGCAATGATTACCAACATATGGTCTGAAGATAATTATGGGACCACTGAATTTGGTAGCGCACCTTAAACCTAACCTGAACCCAACAGAACATTTGTGATGAATTGGAATGCAGAATTAGAAAGCGGAATCATTGCAGCACTCTTCATTAGTGGAACTCATTAATGATTTAAAGCAGGGATGGAACATCCATAAAGCTTCTACCAGAAATTAGTGGAACGCCTTCTATGATAGATTATAATATAGGTAATTATTACGGCTAAAGGCGAGATAGCACGTTATTAATATTTGTTCAATAAAGATGTTATTTATGTCAACACGTGTTCCATGAGAAAACTTCACGGCTGGAAAGACCCTGGTTCGATCTCACCTAGGAAGCGAACAACATTTATCAGCTTGAATTGAAGACAAGCTAACCGTTCTCGTATAGAGGTGGAAGGGTTCCCGCCTTTCCGGAAACTCCGATTTTTCATTCGCAAAATAGGCAAAAGACCAGAGAACGCATCTAATCTACAGACAATGCAGATAGGATTAACCGTCCTATTATAAGCAGAAAGCAGGTTTATAAGAAGTCAAAGTTACATGGCGTGACGGCCCGCATTTACTACGAAAGGGAAGATAGACAGATTTTTCATGACTTTTTAGTGTATTTTATATATCGAATTCGGAATTTATGCAACCTCGGGCTTAGACGATTTTTCTCCATTTTTCTCCTAAGGTGATGTCTTGCTTGAGAGAGAAACATGAGTATCAAAAGGCATTGATTTTCTAACCAGAAGGTTGGGAAATTAGTAGTGAATATTATTTACTAGTTTCTTTTTACATTTCTTGATTTGCTAATAAAATATACTTGAACTGCTCAGAAACACATTTATTTAAACACACATATTTCGATTTGTACGAGAGAACTAAGAAATATAGACACGTTTCTTTCTTTTTTTTTTTTTAACTTAACTAAACATTCACAATACTTTTCATAGATTTGTCAATGGTACTCGACTTGCGGCACATTTTCCATTAAGAAAGTGTATTGTAACAGTAACACTGTCCAAAACAAGTGCCTAATTATGTAATAATTAGGTACTTTTGGTTAATTTCGTTGAATGACTTATTATTAGTGTTAATCAGTACGATTGGTTAAATACAGTGAAAAGCTGTTTTGTCTCGTAAGAAATAGTAGCGAGTGACTTTTAACAGGTTCTGTGCGATGTATTTTGATTTGGGATTAAATAAATAAATCAAATCTAAAGTTAAAAGCTAAAACGATCAGGTTATTAAATTTCAGAGCTCTTTCTACAGTCAACAAAAAAAAAAAAAAACACCAAAACCTTAAACATTCACGATAGCGATAATGTATAACAAATAACAATTCGGAACAAGCAGTCCCATGCTTCGAAAGGCAACTTTTTGAAAGATGTTTTTTTACGTTACATATTTTGTAGTGTGCTGTTTTCTGTTTATATATTTTCAGTAATATGATTTCTTTTTCAAATCTTAAAATTATTCAATGTTGAGAACAGAGAAAATCCTATATCCTATATCTGCACTTCTCACGGAAGCTAACACCATTACTAAATAAGTTAAGGGGATAAAAATCCCTTCTTGTTTTTCAGCCAGTAAGCGAAACTAAGATCGAACACTACGATCTGTAACGTTTCATGCCGACGAACTGTCAGCGTATCCAAGCGTAAGTGACCACTTGGTAGTGCCACACCACGGCAACTCGTTGCAAAGGTGAAGCAAGCTTCCTCACTGTTCTTGATATTTTCTCATAATGTAAAACACAGCTCTTAAGAGATGTAGTACTGTTTTACATTATGAGGAGAGGTCACTACCCAGACCGGTTTCAACCTTTTTTGAGGTTGGTGAGAGTGAAGAATAAACCCATCATCGGCCTATTGAAAAATAAAGGGGTCAGAGTGTCCCCGAAGAGAAGTAAAAGAGGGCTAAGGAAGTGACAGAGAGGTCAAGGTGGTGTGCTGGGGGGGAGGGGAGGGGAAGAGGAGAGGAAGCGGAATAGGATGGGAAGGGCGGGTGGGGAGGTAGGGGTAGGGAAAAAGAAGAAAAATAGGCCTCAGCTCATTATTCTCATCTTGCTAGCTTAAGGCTATCAAGTGATATTTCCTCACCCTCCTCGGAGATCTGCCTTAGGAAATCAAAAGGACCACGGAGGTAGCCGGTGCCCAGGTGACCCGCCCCTTCAGGGAAGCCCGCCTCGAGTTGGCCTGCGCTGCCTGGGTTTTTCCTCCGAACTACCTCCGTGGGAAACCAGGGAACAAAACAGACCACAGGGGGGACGCAGAGACCAAGGAAATGACTCGGAGTGGAGCTGCTGCTGCAGATGGAGATCTTAAAGCAGCAGCAGGCAGAACTTGATAGCGTTGTTTCTGACAGTACACAGGATTGGAGGTGAACACCACTTGATCTTAAATGTGGTGTCACCCAGAGCCTCCCTTTCGAGATGTAAAAATCTTCTTAAGGAACCGTAGAACATGTAAAGTACGATCCGGGAGAGATCCAACAAACTGGGAGGATTAGCAGAGTTGTAAAATTTTTTTCTTACCTTCCAGATGTGATACTTAAGCTCATTTATTATGAAGATTAGTAACTTCTGCCTGTTGTTGGCTGGTGGAACAAACTGCAGGAAAATGATTTGCTCCTGCAGCAGGAGGGGGATGCGGAGCACGTCGCTTAACCTCCTCCAGATGAAGATGGAAATGGGACACCGGTAGATGGCGTGCCCCACGGTGTCCGGGCTCCGACAGAAGTCGCATAGGGGGGTTCAAGGTGTTGTTGAACCACCATCTGTTCACATTCACTGGAAGGTGTCCATATGCTATCCTCCATGCCAGGTCCTTTCTCGACGGGTAGCCTCGATGTTTGGAGAGGTGGCCGAAAAGGATGTTGTTGTCAATTCCTAGATCCGGAACGTCGGTATGAATGATGTTAAATAAATGTTCATACCATGTTGAACTGTTCCGGATCGCGGCGATGTTTACACCCGACGAGCGGAGTTGTTGCATTAGCTGGCACAGTCTGTTGTAGGCTTCTGGAACAATGTCCGCCTTGGGACCCTGGTGGACTGGGATCCCAAAAAGGGGAAGCTTGTGACCCAAGAAATACCGCACAGGATAGCTGCAGGGATGGGTGGTCTGCAGTATCCTGCTAAGATGGAAAGCGGTATTACTTAGGTATCTGATGTTAAAGGAGGGGAGGCCGAAGCCCCCCCGCTTCTCCGGAAGTTGAAGGATGTTGAGACCAACTTCCTGGCGTAAACTGCCCCAGAAGAACTTCAGGGGCTTCCTGTAGAGCCGGATTTCCTGATCCTCGCTGATGTTAGTAATGTTCAGGACGTGCTGAAGCGCAGGGCATACGATGGTTTTGATGACGGTGGCCCTGGAGGAGAGTGACAGCTGTCCATTTTTCCAGTCCTTGAGCTTCTCGACGGTGTTGTTGTCGAGATGTTCTATGTTGAGCACGGGCTGCTCTTCAAACGGGACCCCCAGGATGGTGAGGGGGTCGGCAGTAGGGACGAGACCTGCAGGGATGTTGTTCAGGTCCCAGACTCCATACATCTTGATCTTTGTTTTGTCGGGGTTGGATGTTAACCCCGACACTTTGAACTTTTCTAAGATGGTATAAAAGTTCCGTATGGAGTCGTTGTCCCTAAGAGTGCCCACCACGTCATCCGCGTAAGCGATTACCTTGGAATCATCCGTGGTGAGAGGAAGTGGGATTCCTCTAACCGCATGAGAATTGTTGATAGCCCGCAAGAACGGTTCAAGGGCTAGTGCAAAGAGCAGCGGACTGAGGGGACACCCTTGTTTGACCCCTTTCTGGATGGTGATGGGGTCAGATAGGTGTCCGTTAATGAGGAGACGAATAGAGCTGTTGTTGTAGCCTCCTCTGATGATGTTGAGGAGTCCGCTGCTGACCCCGACTTTCTCCAAGATGTTAAAGAGAAAGGAATGCCGGACGCTGTCGAACGCTCGGTTGAGATCAATTGTCAACAATGCCATAGAATACTTCTTGATGTTAACCAGACGTAGCACCTCTCTGATGAGGATGAGATTGAACTCCATCGATCGACCAGGAACACCATACACTTGGGTACTTTTGATGATATACCTCATCCCGATTTTCAGTCTGTTGTTGAGAACACGGGCGAGGATCTTATAATCCGTGTTCGACAGACTGATAGGGCGCCAGTTCTTGATGATAGAAGGGTCCCTGTTGGTCTTCGGGATGAAGACGGTATGGCATTCCAGAAATTCCCGTGGCATGTTTCCGGTATTAAGGAAAGAGTTGAAGATTGCCACGAGAATGGGGAGGATGTGGTCCCAGGCCTCTCGGTAGAGTTCCGTGCTTAAGCCGTTTGGCCCAGGCGCTTTCTTTGTACGACACTGTTTGAAGGCTGATGTTATTTCGGCCGCTGTAAATGGTGCATCCAACCCTGCTTGGATGTGCGCAGGGAAGGAGTCAATGTTCCAACAGGAGTAATCCTTGGGGGCACTGTTGTCTAGGTAGAGTTGACTGTAGTACCCCCAGAAGGCGTTCATGATGTCAGATGTTGTAGTGTGATCACGTCCACCTTCTTTGATGGTGGTGATGGTACGTTCCTGCCGGAAGTTGACGTAACGTCTGTTGTAAAAAGCGGCCGATTGCCTGTCTTCCGAGCGGAGGTGGAGACGGATCTTAATGTTCTTTTCTTCCACCTGCTTCTGTCTCTCCGATTCAATGTCGAGATTGATGTCACGGATGACGTTGTGACATGGAAAGCCTTGGCGTTGGCTGGCCACGAACCAGCTCCTCTCCTTGTAAAGATCACGGAGCCGAGCTCTTCTGAGGAAGGCACGTTCCTGGCCCCATTTTATCATATTTTCTTTGATGTTAAGTTTTAGTCGTGCCCAGGCGTCCCAGTCCCAGCCAGCGGTGCACCAGGTGGAGCACAGTTGGTTAAGCTTGGCTGAGAACAGGGACGGGAAGTCTGGTGGTAACTTCCAGGGGCCCGGACCAACATCTACGGCTTCTAATGGATGGTAACTGAGCACGACTAATTTGTGGTCCGAGATATAATAATTAATTGGAACGTGCCTTATAGCTTCGGCTCTGGAGACAAGGGATGATGACAAGTAGAAGCGATCGAGCCGTGTGCCGATGCCATGGCCTGTCCAAGTATAATCCCGACAGTAGGGGTTGCGAGCCCTCCAGATGTCCAACAACTGGAGATTCCTGATGTGGGTTTCCAGTTGTCTGTAGCCAGCAGTACCTGTATTCGGATTTCCCCCTACTTTATCGTAGGCCGGGTCCGCCACACAGTTAAAGTCCCCCATCAAGATGACGTGATGGGCGCCGTACAGGTATGTATAGAGCGACTGGAAGAAAGTCGATCTTGATGTTGGATCTGCCGGGGCGTAGATGTTAATGTATCTAGTGATACAGCCCCGGTACTTCCAGTCGACGGCAAGGACTCTCCCTTCTGTATCCCTCTGGATGTTATGGAAGGCTCCGAGGAGGGGGGCTAGCATAAGTACCCCGACCCCGGCGCTGTTACGTGTGCCGAAGCTCCAGAAAGACGTGACGGGGCACTTATGGCTCAGTTCCCGCATATCTTTGTAATGGAAGAAATGAGTTTCTTGCAGGAACAAGAGCCGGATGTTAAAGGCTAGCATAAGCTTCCACACCTCCTCTTGTTTGGATGGTGAACGGAGCCCTCGGATGTTAAGAGAGGCAACACAAAAGGGGGGTGGCGGCATTCTGATGTTTTTATACCCGGCCTAGATCTTTAATACGTAGCTGTCTTACGTATTGAATTAAGCTGTCGATCTGTAGGGGGAAGGTAGAATATCCCGCTTCCTGCAGACCGGCTTCCAGTTTATCGCACGAGCTCGAGAGAACCTCGAACTCGTGGTGAATGTTCTTGATTTTAAAGCTGACGATCTTGTTTCGCTCTGTCTCGTAGTTATACAGGTTGAACTGGGAGCCGGTTAATTTCTTTATTTTTTGGTTTATGCTGGAACGGTAAGAGGAGGTTTCCACCTCCATTTCGGACTCCGATGTTGTGGAGTCCGTACTCCTCTTGGAGCGGCTTCGATGTTTTTTTTCCAGTTTGGGGGAAGCCGCTTCCTTCCTTTTCTTAGGGGGTTCTTTCGGAGGTGGAAGGTCTTGTTCCCCCTCTTTCACTACAGGGAGAGGGATGCTGGCTACTGCAGGGGAAGTCTCTGAAGCGTGAACAGAAGAAGCTTCCTCTGATGTTGTTGAGGGGGGGGATAGCTGTTGTTGTTGCACTATCCATTGCTTCTTCTGTACTCCCCTCGACTGTAGGCTGTTCTTGTTCCGATGGTGGTGGTGGTGGAACACTGGAAGTTGCCGAGGGGGGGACTGCTTCCTCAGCGGATGTTGTTGCTTGGGAGGAAACAGTTCCTTCTGCTGGTGTTGCTGCAGATTGTCGCTTCGTTATTTTACCCAAGATGGTCTGGGTAAACTTCTTTTCCCCGCTGTTGGTAGGTGGATCTGGAGATGAAGCGTCTCGGGCAGGCAATGTTTTCGGTGCGGATCACTCGAACATCTAGGTGCAGACTGCCCGAAGAACAAATGCAGGAACTGCATGGCGGCAGGACATGCCCTAGGTCAGTGTGAGGCACCATGCTTGAAATGTGGAAATACAACCCACAAGGTAGACGTTTGTCCCAACAGGACACAAGCAGAACGAATAGCAGGTGCTATATCGCCAACCCCAGCAGCCACTCCAGTAAATAAACCTGAACCCGAAAAAAAGGACGACATTCTAATTATAGGCAAAACAGCAGAGGAGCCTAAAACAACGGAGCCGGAAGACTTTCCAGTCATTCAACCCTCAGCTATCGTGACAGTAACAACAGGAAATCAAGCCGCCACCACGAAAAACTCAGAATGGAAAATAAAGAAAAAAAAAGAAACGTAACGCAAGGAAAACTCGCACGAGACGGAAGAGACCACAGAAGTAGAAGAAATGGAAGCCAGCAACAACACAGAAAAAAGACCAATCAGCCCTGAAGAAGGAGAAACGAAGAGAACAAAACCAGATAATACATGCCCAGAAGAAGTATCTGACTCTGAGGAAGAGGGAGAAAGGGAGATCAGAATAGAAAATCAAGAAGAGACTGAAAAATCAAGAAAAGGCAATATTACCTCAGCCGAGGAATCGGAGGAAGAATCTATCCCCGCCGTGGACGCCCAAAGGGTTCTAATGCGTTTAATCCCAGAAGACTCTGAGGTAATCCTCCAAAGGGCAATAGACAAAATAGGAGCACCTATACTCCTCCTCACAGGTCCTGAGACCATAAGCTTAGAATGGGGAGACCTCTATATAGAAAGATTAAGTGAACTAAACCCAGCACAGCTAAAAGGAATCCCTGAATTAAACGAAGAAACGGAAAGGAGTCTGTATAAAGCTCTTCACCAAATAATAAATGGCCGGGAAAAAACAGTAGCTTCTCAAATCTTACAGAAAAATACAACAAAAAAAGAGTTAAGGGCAAACTAAAAACTTGTCCTCCTTTCAGGACCAACTAAATACTTAATTCTGTTGTACAACTTATTGGTTTCTCTAGCTCACTAAGGAGGGGGTAGACCTGAGAACCCGGGCTGCGAAGGCTTACGTCGAGGCGGTGCAGCTCCTTGTGGGCTGCATCACTCGGGCCGGGTTCTTCCCCCCAACTCTCGGTTCTCTGGTTGAAAAAGTCCACCTCAATACGGATCCCGCTATCGCAGTTTTTTTTTTCTTTTTTTCTTTTTCAGTTGTAAGGCATAGTTTAAGAATAATCTAAGTTCCAAATTTTAACAAACGTTTTTCATTTTTTTAGGGGTTACGAGAGAACGTTTCCAGACACCTGGATTAATGTAACCTAAAGTTATCTTTTTCGTATAAAGTGAAGTATAAATTTTAAGTTTTTTTTTTAGAACAGGGGTAAGGAGATTATGTTTTACAGACCTTTTAGCCACAACCTCTGGGTTACACAGCTAAACAGGTTGACTGAGGCCTCTTTTTACCTCCTACTATCCTACTCTACCTTTCTTTAACCTCCCCTATTACTACCTGCTGACCCTCAGCAATCTTTATACTCCAAAGGCAGATGATGAAAGACATGAACTCCCATTCTTACTCACTGATGAGACCTCAAAAAAGGTTGAAACCGGTCTGGGTAGTGACCTCTCCTCATAATGTAAAACAGTACTACATCTCTTAAGAGCTGTGTTTTACATTATGAGAAAATATCAAGAACAGTGAGGAAGCTTGCTTCACCTTTGCAATGAGTTGCCGTGGTGTGGCACTACCAAGTGGTCACTTACGCTTGGATACGCTGACAGTTCGTCGGCATGAAACGTTACAGATCGTAGTGTTCGATCTTAGTTTCGCTTACTGGCTGAAAAACAAGAAGGGATTTTTATCCCCTTAACTTATAACAACCTCGCCAGAAAAAAATAGCCTTTTGGCTTTTCACCATTACTAAATATTAAAAATCTCATAGTGTGAGATTCTCTCAATAGATGGCGCCACAAAATTGCAAGATAAAACTTCATTTATTAAAGTACGCGCAATGGTTAATCGCTATAAATTAATGAAAAATATACACATCTATAATCAATGACCTCTTTATTTATTTATTTATTTATTACATATTTTTCATAGGTGCAATGAACATAAAATTATAAATACTGGACCATAGATTTTTGGACTTAGCGACTGAAAGGAATTCTGTAAACAGCAGTACGATAGGTAGAATGGATTCATTGAATTGATAATTAGATTTCACAATATGGGAACATATGAAAAATTTCTTCCAGGTGTTTTCAACCCTTATAAAACATGCGGATTCGAAATGGCCTTCTCAATGTTTCTTCATACAATAAACAATTAATATGTTATTGATTTTTACGCTTTCTCACTGAGCGTTTCCTTCGGATTTAATATCTCCAGGAACAGCTAAGCATTACAGAGACGTGATATGAAAACATATTTCTGGAGCTTTATTTTGATAAGTATTTTCTTAAAATTATAATAATTATTTAATGAAAATAGCTGCTTTAATTAATTAAGAATTAATCAAAACACTAAAATTATAATTTTATGATTGCGTTGAAATAAAGACATCGTAATAAACACATATGAAAATTTTTAACATAACGATATAGGATAATCACGTCTCTTATTTATTAAACATCAAAGTTAAAGCTTAACAGTAAATGATTCGATATTTACGGACGGACCTCAAATTAAGGCATGCGTACAATAAACATTATTCTTCTTTTTTCTTTTTTTTTTATAGTACATAAATCATTATTTGACAGCACGAAAGTGACATAAATTGAAACAATATTTTAGTTAACTTATTTGTTGAAAAAATCAATAAACATCTGACTTTTTTGAGGCGCAGAAAATTTGGGGAATGAATGATTTGACCTTGATTTGAATTGAGAGAGAGAGAGAGAGAGAGAGAGAGAGAGAGAACAATGAAAACTACTTTCTATGTCCAGGTTGTTTAAATTGTTCAGTTCTGTTCTGAGGGTAACCAATAAGATATCTGCTGAGAATAAAATTCCAACTTCTTTTTGAAATGACTAAAATATAGCAACCACACCAAGATCTATTAGACCTATTTATTATTATTATTATTATTATTATTATTATTATTATTATTATTATTATTATTATTATTATTATTATTATTATTATTATTATTATTAGATCTTGCCCAAGAACTATTTGATAAACAGAATAAAGAAATAACAAAAAAAATTAGCGAATATGAAGAGTTTGTTCAATTTAATAATTCAAAAGTCGAAGAAGTCTTACAAACGGTAAAAGACATTAAAACCAGCATTAACGCACTAACTGAGAGGCAGCACAAATTGATAAAAGACACATCGGAACTCCGCCAAGAATTTAATTCCCTGAAACTACAATATTAAGTTTTAAACCAACAACAACATAAAGAAGACCTTGTCATAAACGGTCTTCCAGAAACCGAATCCACAGAAAATCTCAGAGACGTAGTTTTAAAATTAGGCCATGCAATTGACATCCCCCTACAGCATAATGATATTCAGACCATAAATCGATTTCCCAGGAAGAACAGAAAACAAGGCTCGCCACGAGTGGCACCAGTCATAGTTCGTCTGACAAGCAAGGCTACAAGAGACAATCTCATAAAAGCCAGCAGACTGAAAAAACCAGTAGTCAAGGATTTAAATGCATCGCAAGACAATACGCCAATCTTCCTATCTGAGTATTTAACACCTTTCAATCAGAATCTTTTGTACCAAGCAAGAAAAGAAAAAATAGGAAAAAAGTATCAATTTTTATGGATCAAAGACGGCAAAATATTCTTGAGAAAGTCACAGACTTAAAAGTCTATACAAATAAAAAGCTCGGAAGATATAGACAGGTTGTCAGAGTGAAACAAAAGACTCCAACTTAGTTCAATAAGAAGAAGATCTCAACACAACAAAAATGAATGTGAACAATCAGATAGATGTAAGTACACCAGAATACATCAGTAATTGTACTTTCGAATCTCTTGATGTATGGAAACAAAACACAATACAAGCGAGAGGTCTCTCAATCTTGCATATTAACATCAGAAGCATCCGAAAACATTGGTTATTATTACAGGCTTATCTGAGGAATTACACTGATATTATTGATATATTGATTCTTACGGAAGTATCCATAACTAATGACGAAGCGACTGCTTTCCAAATTCCAGGCTTCCAACAACATAGATCATGCCGCCAAACAAAAAGAGGGGGTGGAATATGAATATTTATCAAACAAAAATTAATAGCAAAAGAAACGGCCTATCAATTTGAGCATGCTGAAACCCTCTGCCTCGAAATCATTAATACCACGAATACACAGCATCCTATAATACTAAATACTATTTACAGGCCACCAAACCTAAACATGATAAAATTCTTACACGAACTCAATTGCTCAAGCCAAGAAATATGCTCAACCGAACACCTAATGATAATTGGCGACATAAACATAAATATTGCAAATAAAAACCAGAATAACACTGTACAATACCTAGACACACTATCCATGTATAATCTAATATCAACAATAACATCATGTACTAGAGAGGAAATATTCGGAAATACTATCACTGCCTCCTGCGTAGACCATATAAACGTCCGAGCACCACCAAATAGTTACACTGCATCAGTCATAAAGTGCAAGGTAGCAGACCATTACTTCACCGCTCTAAACCTGCACACCAAGACAAAACCCATGCAATGTCCCACAGAAGAAAAACGACAGAAAACAATAAAAGACGAAGAAACAGACTGGGAACACCTGGCATCAGATTCAGCAGATATCTTATACAACAATAACATTAAACTCACACTGGAGGAAATATATAAGAAAACAAATTCGGAATATAAGAAAACGAATTCGATTTTGATCGAATTCGGACTTTCTACAAAGAAAGTCCGAATTCGATCAAAATTCGGATCAGATTACCAAAAACAACATAAAATCCTTGGATAACACAAAATTTAATCCTAGAAATACACATAAAGGACGCTTTATGGAAAGAATTAAAGCGATATCCAAATAACACAACTATAAAAACTGAATATAAGATAACAAGGAATCGCCTTACAACACAAATCAGAAAAGCTAAAAGAAGCTACTACAGAGACAAATTAACCTCAGCACAAAACAACATGAAACAAACCTGGCATCTAATTAATGAGATGCTAGATTCTGTTCCCAACACCACCACCTCCGAAACCATAAAACACAGCTTCATGAAAGACACAAAACCTATCCAACAACTAGCAAATGACTTTAATCAATACTTTGCAGACACCATCCAAGAACTGCACAGAAATATTCCCCCAATCACAAAACGAGACCCTCCATTTGGACCGCAATCAAAACAGACATTATGGTTCCCAACCATAAAAGAAGCAGAACTTCTCTCAGCAATACATCAAATCAAACCAAACAAAGGCCCAGGAATAGATAGCATCAGACCTAAAGATATAAAGCAACATGCAACTAGTTTAAGTCCTATCCTACTAAAACTAATAAATAAAATATTTAAAACAGGACAGATACTAAGTATGCTAAAGACCGCCATAATCACACCCATATACAAACAAGGAAAAAGAAATTTAATCAGCAATTACAGACCCATAGCAACATTACCAATTATCAATCAAATTATGGAGCGGATCATACTGAAGAAACTCACAGCATACACTGAGACCTTTCATATTATCTCCAAAACACAATATGGTTTTCAGAAAAATAAGAACAACATCTCTCCTGGAAGACTTTACAGACGATTAATACCGCCTTAGACAAAAACAAAATTCCCATGGTAGTCTTTATAGATCTAACTAAAGCATTCGATACACTTGCACATCAAACCTTGTTAGAAAAGCTGAAGCATGTTGGAATAGACGGGCCTCTTCACAGGTGGTTTACAAACTACCTCCAAAATAGAAAGCATATCACACGTATCGGATCAAACCGAAGCAGAGAGCTACCAGTAACCTGTGGAGTACCACAGGGAGCTGTACTCTCCCCAACTCTATTCAACATTTACACGCACAATATTAATCAGTTACCACTCAAAGGTAAGATATTCATACGCAGACGATACAGCAATAATATCCATCCATAATAACGCAAGCACAGTCCAAACAAATATGCAACATGATATAAATCTGATCACAGACTGGCTCACGAAAAACTCCATACATCTAAACTCAGAAAAGACAAAATTAATGATATTCAGAAATCCACTGACTCGACCAGTTGATAACAAATATATATCCATCCAACATCCACTTTCCAACACAAAAAACACACAGAACAGCAAAACCACTACAATCACTCAGGTTGAAACAATACGATACCTTGGAATTTACCTCGATGCAGATATGAACTGGAAAAGCCATATAAACCATCTACACAACAAACTCCGAACAATAAGGGGCAAACTCTACAGGTTAAAAGACATAGTTCCCATACGCCTAAAAACACTAATATACAAAGCACTATGCGAAAATATACTAAGATACGCTATACCAACGTATGATTTCTGTGCACCCTACAAATTAAATAGATTAATGTCGCTACAGTACAAAATGACAAAACTGATCTTTTGAGAACAAAGAGAATTTCACGACCTTATAAACATTGCAATGGCAGAACACAAAATACTGATAGCAAAATATTTATGTCACTATGCAGCCTTGCTAAAACATTATTTCGATGCTAACTACAGGACAATTAGAAATACATACCGTATAACAAGACCTCAGACTACTAATTAGATCACATATAAATACAATAATCACTACGGAAAGGCCACGCAAAACTTCTACATCCCAGAAATGATAAACAAATTACCTTTTGAATACAGAAACCTTACAAACTACAATAGCCTGAAAAGAGCTCTAAGGACATACTACGAACATGAAACATGTACCCAAAATACCATACAAACCTAATGAAACACAATATATTCGCTCAGGCTTCCAGTTCAGCGCCGCATCAATACATTCCGAGTTATTGTGCGTGCGTGCGTGCGTGTGGGCCCGAATTTCTCAATCAAAGATTTCGTAGCTTCCCAACACAGGAAAAAAAACCAATAAATAATAACCAACTGGTGTCATCCTGAGATAAGCTTACATATAAGCTTCGAGGATGAAAGCAAAAAAATTAGTTCTTATCCAAGATGTATCATATGTAACCAAATGCATGTAATGTACGTATCACATGAAAACCAATGTATGTAATGTATGTATTATATGTAAACCAATGTACGTAATGTAAATATCACATGCAAACAAATGTAAGTAATGTATCATATGTAAACAAATGTATGTAATGTATATAATAATTGTAACAAATGTATGCAATGTAAAAAAAAATATTTTAAAAGTAAATCATGAGTTTACACCGTATGTTTGTGAAAATAAGGACACATAATATTCAGATTGCATATGTGTAAATACTGTTGTATAATCACACCTTTTCAAACTTGAAAAAAAATAGTAAACCACAACATGTAATATTATACAACTTATGTAACTCTGAACAATATAATTGTAAATTATTATTATGATTGTTTTATATATATATATATATAAAAAATGTTATCATCTTTACTATTTAAATCTCATTATATCTAGCACAAAAGTGCTGAACCTTGTAAAATAATATACTGAATAGAAGATCATTGTACATGTGTAAATATTTGAAAGCACAAAAAAAAATTATTATTATTATTATAGAGACCTCCAAGGAGTCACAAACTCATCGAGGGAGGCCACATACTACACACACCAGCTGTCATACTTATTGTTGAATTTATTCACACTGCCTGCACTAACAACATCCAATTAGAAAGATCCAATTGGAAAAATTTATTGAAATGGAAAACCATTTCTTCTTCTGGAAGTTTAGATTTTTAAGAGTAATGACAAACGAACACGCAGTTTACAGACTGGACTCATAGTCAAAGTTTCTTTTGAATAATTTGTCTCAAAAACTGGTCTCTCCACTCGTCCCCCATGCTCTTACTATGAATGTTTAAATAAAAGAATCCGAAATAAAACACTATGCATATACTTTTGCAATTTTAATTTGTTTAAATGAAGTACAACATAGTTTTTGTTTTCTCCTTTGATCCAATTCAATTATCAATTCAACAATAAAACGAAAATATTTTGAAAAAAATATTTCTATACTAATAATACTTTTCCTTTACGATTAAGCTTTTACTTCCGAAGTACCACAAATGGTGCAAATGTAATGTACATTTCAATTACATCCTATGCGAAAATTTTCACTCCGCCCTAAAACAGAAGACTTTAAAAGAATATAAATCTTCAGTCCCGTATGCTTAAGTGAAACAGAAAATACTAGTGAAGCAGCGAATCCAATGGGGACATGGATGGATGTGACACCACCATCTCGCATTTGAATGCCTAATGTAACTAAAAAAAAAAAGTTTCATCTTTGGTCTGGTGAGAAGGATTACCAGATTACCTAATTCATAGCCCACCTGGATAGTAAAGTATGGTTATCACCTTAGGTGACAAGAGGTGATATTTTTCAGAGGCTAGGAGGAAATAAATAGAAGAAAAGTCATATTTCTCACATTTTAGTCTTTCAGTGATAAGTACACCAAAAAAAAAAAGTTTCCTTCATTCTGCATGAACTGAATGTTAGGAATGAATGAAGAAAATAAGTTATTTACTTCAGAGACATCATGTTTCCAAACTAATAAAATGTCGCCAAAATATCTTCAACAGATAGTTGTTGGGAATGTGCTTAAAAAGCTTTTTTTTCCCCCCAAAGTTATCTATGAACACATTTGCATCAGAGGAGAAGATATCGGAATCTCCACAGCTGGGACACTAAGTTGTTTGTAAAAGTGGTTGTACCATTGAAGAAGTTGGAGTGAAAGTAGTGCTTGAATAGTTTTGTGACAGCCGCTTAGAAGAGATTTTCGACAAGGCTCAATGCTAATACGCGTATACACGGGTGTGAAAAGAGAATATATCCAAGCTTGCGAGGATATCAAACGACAGAATGAAATATACGATAGTTTCTGAATGAAAAAATGAGCTGAGATCTTAATGAAAGAATTACAATGATTGATAGGTTAGTCACTTCATCATCCCTCGCAGAAAACAATTGACACCATAAAGAATGAGCTGAGTCCATCATAAAATATGAGAATAAACTAAACGAAGACCTTTTCTCTGTCAATTCATCCTTAACGGATGTTCCAAGAGCAATGTCCAGAAATTACTGTTCTGTGATTATAATCTCACAGAAAACAATCCTAACATTTAGTACAGACTCTGTTTCCATCCCATACGCAGCCATCAAGATCACTGCTTAAAATAACAGAGTTGCTTACAAGTCCATTCAAACTATCCGAAGCCTCCTTAGATCTCAGAAAGACGTAATCCTCTGATTCCTCTAAATTTGCAGAGGAATCGGAGGATATGTAGGTGTTTACAGAATTCCCTGTTCTTGTGGTCTACCGCAAATAGATCAGCCAAGCAAAGAGTTTTGGAATAAAAAAAGAAAGAGCGAAGGAGCATACAAAAGAGAAAAAAATGTCTGGGCTTGTGCATCCGTCTAAGCCAACTAACATCATCCATCGGCATAGGACCGCTTTGGAAGTGGGCAGTTGCAAGGGCGCTAAAAGCTCAGTTACACTGCTGCCATCGATTAAGAAATCCGCTGATATCAGTCACTAACATGCCTTCCTCCCACAATCTGATTAATGATGGATGTCATTAATCAGATTTCTCAATATACTGAATTCAACTTATGCCTTGTTCTAATTTGTTCTAATAGTTTATCTGAGGTCTGCTTAATTTGTAACCACTGTTTTCTTTTCCACCTTCAAGGCTCTAATTTTCCGTAGCGTGAGAAACTAGTTGGTTCATGATCCAATTGTATAAATACCGATGACTATTAAACCCAATCTCGTTCTTGAGGGCTCGTTTGATGAACATTTACGAACATTAACATCGGCTGTATCTTTGGTCAGAAACTAGAGTGGACTGTGATGCGGCACGCATCTAAAGATATTTCCTTTTCCATATCTACATGTGGCAGCCATAACTCATTAGAACAAACCACTGCCAAAAAAGGGCTACATGCCTCTTACGACTGGGTTCAAATCCCGTATAACATGAAGAATCTTTACAAGTTTTTCAACCGAAGGTGAGTTAACTCGTTTTCGAATCGCGCGAAAAGGGACCACGTAATATCACTCAACAGAATAAAAAGACAAAATCTAAGCGAATTGTGTTTTCGAAAGGAATAAAGTTGCAAACTTGGACGCCTTGTAATATCTCAAAGACATCATCTACATGATTTGACACGACGAAGAATCATTAGAAAGCCCGAAGAAGGCAATATCAATAATTCTGCAGAATTATTGATATTGCCAGAGAGTATGGAATCTCACATAGCGCTGTGTCCAGGATCTGGATAGCATTCCAAACCAATGGAATGTGTTCCAGACGTGCTAAGAGGCCGCCCTCGCTCTACCACGGAAGACAGCAAAACGTAATCAACACACCATGGTTGGTCAACTTGCAAGTTGTCTCCATTCAAGCAGAGGGTACGCGAATATTTTGACAAACTGTGGCAAGACATCTGCAACAAGTAGGCCAATACATCTGTAATCTACGTCCCTCTGCCCACAGCTCATCGTAGAGCACGTTTTCAGTGGTGTTGTATCTATAAAAATTGGACAAGACATCAGTGGGCTAATAAACTCTACAAATTAGAGTCGTTTTAGCCTTTGCTCCGATTTTAGACGACACTTGATCTGGCTTGAAAGGTACTGCTTACCATCGCGAGAATGTTCTTGAAAGGGACAGTCACCTCCACTTGCAGCGCTGCTGGGGTCATGGTGTGGCGAGGCATTATGCTTAATTGACGCACCGAGCTACAAAGCTAGACAAAGGACAATGACTGGTGAACAATATTGCAACGAAGTTGTTCAATGTCATGTTCGATTGTTCCGTGGGGTTGCAGGCGAAGAATTCATATCCTCGGTCTCTAGAGATACTTATAGAGACCGAGGACATTAATCCAATCGATTAAATGTTGCTCGAATTCCTCTCCAGAAAATAAAGAAGGCCTCATCCTTGCTCTGAAGGAAGAGTGGGCCAGTTTGCCTCACGAACTCCTGGATTACTTGGTGCTAAGCATCGTACGACGTTGTGAGAGGTGCATCGCAGTTCGGGATGGACACATTCCACACTGAAATGTCTCTCCTTATAGTTTTCTTTAAGCACTGTACATTAATTGCTTAACCATGCCCTTAGGAAATTTGTAACTTTTGCCAAAAACATATTGTAATTCCATAAATGTATGTCCACATTCGGCTGTAGTCATGAAAATGTTTTCAAATACAAGTAAACATGTAGTTCGTCTTTAGCTTAATAGACCCAGCACAGTTATTTATCTAGGATGCGTAGGTAATTCTTTAAGTTTTTCCTTTAATTTTCAAATATTGTGTTGCGCATGGATTCACAAGCAGCATTATTAAGCAAAGTATTATTATTAATCCCCTCCTTTATTATACCAATTTTCCTGTATTTTCATGTTATGTTGTTCCGACAAGGACATCGTGTAGTAAGGTTAAATTTCGATAAAAATGAAGACCAAAGAACAAGGGAATTTCGCAATTGCTTGGAGATACAAGTGAATATATATACACTGATAAGAAAAAACATTGTGACCACCCTAGTAAAATGTTGGAACTCCTTTGCCTCTTGAACCCGTCTTGGCATTGACTTCACCAGCACTAGATCACAGAAAGTATCCTGAGGTATTCCGGACCAACTAGAGAGAATAACGTTCCATAGGTCAGCGTTCCAATGATCCCACATTCTCATTCTTCAAATCAGGAGAATGAGATTGAGATCTCAAGGGGAACAAACGGAATACTTGATATGCTCTTCGAATATGTTTGCACAATGCGAGCCTTATGATACGGGGTATTGCCCTGATGAAAGAGTCCAGATCCATCGGACCACATTATCACCATGAAGAACAATACATGTTCAATGGGAATGAGAAGATTGGCTTATGACTGTACTAAGGCAATGGCTGAGTTCATTCATAATCACGCTTTGCCTGCGATTATAATATTGGCAACCAATAAAGAAACTTTCGTATGATTTCGTTATATAAAAGCACGCGAACAAACTGTATGAGGTTGTGAGAATATGCGCGCGAGATTACATTAAAGTTATCGAAGCCAAAAATTGTGCGTGTCACTCGAGCAGTGAAAAATGTATCATGGTACTCCTGTACTGTTGTAAGCGGTATTATTGTCTGATTCAACAAAAATTAAACACTTCAGGACAATTTTTCCTGAATGGTTTTGAATATTAAATGTTATTAAACATATTTCGTTCGTATCGGAGTTGTTTTATTTATTTATTCGTATGGGGGGGTTACAACTATCTGGTAATGAAGGATCAGGTAAGATTCAACTCCATTCCTTTTCAATTTCAAAAGCACAACCGAATCTAGGGTGGATAGACGTCTTTCCTTTCTGTTAGTGAAGGTCTGAAGCTAAGTATTTAAATTAGTTTTAACATAATTAAAAATTGGGATAGGATACAGCGGCGATTAAGGTCAGTGGATGTTAGGTAGTTTGCTGTAGCTCAGATGTGTGTAAGGAAATAAATATATTTAGTTATAATTGTTATAAACAATTTATTTTTTATGGATATTGTTGGATTTCTATTTCTTTCAGCCGTTTCCGACCGTAGGTGACTTTGTAGACATTGCCGACAAAGTACTTCTTTCGACTAAAGGTAAGTTAGCCGGTCTCATACGAAGGTAACGGATTTTTTTTACTGGAAACTCGGGCTTTTCGTTCCCCAGAATAAGCAAACTGTCCCCGTGAATAACATGGAAAAATCTGTCCTGTAAAAATCTCACCAGGAATACTTTGTCGGCAATGTCTACAAAGTCACCTACGGTCGGAAACGGCTGAAAGGTAAAACCAGTATACAGTTAGTATGTTCGCCATTTCGTTTTGGTTTTAGGAGCAGACCCTCCTCAGCTCAGTCGGTATTGACGAAGCCCTTTGTGCGGAAAGACCTGGGTTCGATTCCGTCTAACAAGTCAGGAATGTTTATCTGGTTTCTTTCGACTAAAGGTGAGTTAGCCGATCTCATACGGAGGTAGGGGCGTTTCACCCGGAAACTCGCGTATTTCGTCCCTTAGAACAGACAAAACAACTCACGAATCTACAGACAAAAAAAAAAAAATTCTTCCCTCTCTCAAAGCCAGACTCCGCAACAAGCCGGTTGGGGTTTCTCACAGTCGCATAATCACAGCGGAGCCTGCACTAAGCGGGATAAAAGCACTATAAAGAAGAAGAATTAGGGTTTTAGGAGTGCTTACGTTTTTAAGTAAAGTTTTCAAGATCTGCCACATAGCATAGCGTACTTTTTCGTAGTCTTTTAATGGTAAATTTGATGTTTGCTATGATGTAAAACAAAACGGAAAACAACAAAAAAAAAAATGAAGGGACAATCTCAGAAAGTTAAATTCTTTGCGTCGGCATAAATGATACTAAGCACTGCAGAAAGCTGAAAATGGAGATAGAATCATACTTCACCAAAAATTTGGACCTTCGTTGGAAGGCAAACAGCCTAAAATACGATTATTATTATTTTGACAAATTCGATGAAATATTTGTACTTGTAAAGAGGAAACGCACAAAGGAAACACCAGTGCGTATTACCGAGTCGGCTAATAAGAAACTTACACTTGCAACTGTAAAGGTTCTAGAAGAATAGAATACAGCGCTAACTACATAAACGTGTTACTTACCATAACAAAGCATCTAATTACTCATCAATTTATATCCAGAGTAATATTAGCGATGATTTGGGAGAAGTTGGTTACAAATGGCATATACACAATTAGATGGAAGAGAAAACGAATTTCTATAAAAGAAAGATACGCGGCTTTTGTTAAGGATATGTCTAGTTTCAATAACTTGCAAATATTTGTGGTTATACCTTGGTTATATTTAGAAGAAGTTATATTTAAATTAATGGATAAAATAAGATGGCTTGGATCAGACAGGATATTATTTAAGTGTCAAAGAGAATTTGTGGTAATGCATCAACGTCGAACGTGTTTAAAGAGAAGTATAAATATACTTCTTGGGAACCGGAAATAACAAAATATATAAGTATTCTTGCCATCTCGTGAAGGACTGCGTTAACAATTATCAGAGCAATGTAAAGATGATGATTAGTGGGATACTGTAAGAAGGTATTTCAACAATTACTACCAAAAACTTTTTTGATTTTCACCTTTTTTATTTATGTGAACAAAATTATTCTCCACTGCTATTTTCATTATCGGACTGCGTATTAGTTAACCGATACACTGTTTCGTATAGGAGAGAAAACTGAAAAAGAAAGATTCACTCAATGAAAGATGTATCTGTCTGTTGCTTTACCAAAACAGTTATCACTGTTCATATGAACAAACCCTGACCTTGTCAACACTCTCTTCACGCGTAAGGTTAGCATACTTACGTTGGCACAAATCGTTCGATAAAAATACTCAAAACTAGGCGAGTAACCTTCGCTCTAAATAAACCGATAATGTCCTTGACCGTCTAAAGCCAACGCAATTCTTAATAATATCATTTTCAAACCTCGTGTTCAAAACGAAGCCTAGGAGATTTCATTGAAGGTGTTCACAAAGTTTGAACTATAGGACAGTGACACTGAGATTATGTTACGACAAAAGGTCAACATTATAGTCACTGATCAGAAAGATATGGAACCTCCCCACACACGTACAGCTTCTCCCCACCCCGCCCGCCCGCCCGCACGCACGCACACACACACACACACACACACACCCACACACCCACACACACACACACACACACACACACACACTATGGGATTTTTCATATATTTTTATTTAGGAATACTGAAAGCAACGTTATAACACTGTATTATAATATTAACATTTAAAATGATACCAAAATGAAACCGATTATCAGCCTGAATGCACGTGTGGATAAGCTCTTCGCATTCTACCTCACAAATTGTGGGTTCGGATTCTAAAATCGAGTCGATTATTTGAGGTATGAAATCAGCAGGCAGCCATTATTCGGAACGCATTTCAAAGAGATATGTTAAAATCGTTAAAAATTTCGAAATTATAGTAAAACTTCATCGTCTCAAATCTTAATGTTTTATTCTAGCTAGCTATGAAATATATTCATATTTTCAAAGGATATGAAAAGAATTTTCTCAAAGGCATTGCATATCACAATATTTATTTAAAAATCAATTAATCTCATCAAGTAAGTCAGTAAAGCGCTGTTATAAAGATCAGTGTTTCTCAAACTTCAGATATCCGCGTACCCCTAATTAAATTTTCATTATTACCAAGCACCTCTTAATTAATTAATTTAAAAAAATAAATTAATTAACTATTTAATTAAAAATTAATTAATTAAAATTAATAAATTAATTTACAATATTAATTAAAATTAAATATCTATTTTATTTGAATTTATATGTTCATGTAAAAAATATGATTTATTTTTAAAGTTTGGTTCTCTAGAGATGTCAGACGACACACTCATCAATTTCATTTGATCCAGATGCAATATCAACGTTTTCTTGTTGCTTACAGCTACTTGTATTTGCTATATTGCTCTCTTTTGGGGGTTTTATAAATCCAATCTTTAACCAATGATCCATACGTAAGAATTTGAAAGCTAAAAAAAATACTGTATTTACTCGAATATAACTCTAACTTTTTTCCCAAAATTAAAGCTAAAAAATCGTGTTGCGAGATACGTGTGGGAATTTTCGGAAACTAAAGTTTTCAGAAAAAAACTAAAAATGGTGCGACTTACCAAGAAGCTCCTACTCGCTATCACTACTTTTGGCATCGAGAACAGTTTTCTTTGTGTGCATCGTCAAAGTCATCTACCCAAATAGCGTCACCTTCTTTCAAGCAAAAATTACCAGTAATTTACAAAACTTGAGATACGTAGAGCAGCGAAGAACTGCATGTGATTGGTGCGGTACAAAAGATCGCGCGAACCAAAGACAAATTAGCATTTCAACAGTTGAGTTGAAATGCTAATTACCTTCAACCGAATTCCGTAATATCTGAAACACATCCACTATATTTTTTTTAGTTTTAACATGTTAACGACGGGGGGGGGGGGTGTAAAGAAAAACCATATGTTCCACCGGCAACATATGGTTTTGCTTGGCCTATACAGCTGTTTCTGTTGGAGAGGGGATGTGATTTATTAGTTAGTGCCGTTTTATCCCGGTTGTCTCTAATTGCACTGTTTGTTGAAAAATATAATGACTCCTTTAATTATGCATAGCCGAAAATTACCACGTACCGCCTAACGACCTTTCGCGTACCCACGGGGATACGCGTAAGGTCGCGCACTTTGAGAAACACTGATATAGAGGGAAGGAAAGAGACAGGAACTGACAAAATGGTCGACTTTACAGTTTATTACAATTTTACAATATGTGAATACTGAACCTTGGAAGAAGGATGAGAGTTAAAGCACCTTCATACAATGATATAACATACTTTATTTCCTAAACTGGGTTATTTTACATAATACTTGATCAAGAAGTTTTAGAAATGGTATTTTTAAAAAAATATCATATTTAAATGAATAATAATCATTCCACTAGCTCAAATATTGTTTCTTTGAATTATTTTTTTCAATTAAAAAAATTATACCATAAATAGGACCCGCATACAGAATATTTGAAAATAGTAAAGCACCTCTTGCCAGTGAGCTGTGCGATTAGCCTATTTCGTTCTTCAAAGAGAAACATGAAACCGGACTAGAAGCTAATGCTACAATGGAAATAGTAAGTCACATCCTTCTCCCCCGAACAAACAAACAATTTTATTATCTAGAAAAAGAGATATGTTACGTGCGTTTTTAATTCGATATAACGATAACATTTTATATTATTTTTAAACATAGGTCGTTAGATCTCACAACATTCCAAAAGATTTCTACTCTTTGTTGTATAATTTAACTTTCCTTGATATGGTCTACGAGACACGAGCTATATATAATATTATTTATAGAAAGATAGAGAGAGAAAGTTGACAATAATTATATAAAACCTTATAACATTAACATTAAATTAGCTAATGCCTTTTATTCCCTTATAGGGAGTAGGCGAAGTCTTTTAACCTTATCTAGCTTTTGGAGATTGAGTGAACAGTTCAATCTCTACCAAAAGCCAATCAGAGATAGCTGGCACATGTCTATCATCGGTAGTCACTAATTATAGTGACTACCGATGAAGACGCTTGCAAACAAGTGCTGCCATCTCTTGGCACTTAACCATAAGAAGATGTGTTTACTGTCTGAAATGATGTAGTACTACGGTCGATTTTCTTGAGTTTCCGGAAGGAAAAACCCGCTTGCCCGTGCCAGAGATCGACTAACTCGGAAACCAGTCGAAGAAAGGCTTAGAAAAAGTTCCTCCAATCGGCGACTAGACTTGAACTTAAGTCTAGTCGCCGATTGGAGGAACTCTTTCTAAAGTTCCACTGAATTACACAAGCCTTATTAATAATTTTAATTTTAAAATTTTATTAATAAATAAATAAATCATTAATGTCTGATATAAAGTTTTATTATGCAAATAAGCATTCGTAATGCTTATTTTGATATAATAAAATTCATTGTAAATATACCTTTGGAGTAAATATGCACATTTAAACATTTTTTACCATTTGCAAGGATTTTTTTTCTCTCACAAATGACTTCAGAAATCATTCAAGCATGAGAGCTTAGCGTTTCATACATTTATTTTGGAATTTTGTGTATGATTTATTTTAGAATGCGATTACCAAAATACGTCATAAGCTCCAATAACTCAATCGTACGATCACGAGAAAATGCAAATTATGTAGTAATTAAAATGATAATGATGAATTTCAAACCACTATTCATGACGATATTTATTACAGAAATTCACTTTTATACTTGGATCTAAAATCGGGAAACATAAAATTAGCAAGTGCAGAAATTATTGCAGATAATTCTAAAAATACGTTCGCAATAGTATTTTAGTATGTGACGCTTTTAGCGATAATTATGTGAGTTGATGGTATTATAAGTTTAAAACTTGGCACGGCCAATGTAATTTCTAACATTATTTTGTATCATTTTCCCCACTTTTCCCAATAAAATGGGTTAACTGAAACCAATTGATGTGACTCATTAAATTTTAGGATGCTAGATAGGAAATTTCATTTTATCCGCATAGAGTAGAGTTGTTATAAAGGGTGTCCCAAAATTCACGCAAGATTTAAATTTAGCGCCATTTGTGCGGTAAAGTGTTGCCAACGAGAAAAAAAAAAGACAGCATGACAGCTGACAGTTCAGGGTTATTAAAAATGGAGCGCTACTCGAAAGAACAACGCATTTTATTTTTGAGCAATATTTTAAAAATAATGAAGGTTTGGCAGCTACAGTTCGCAATTTTCGTACAAAATATGGTCGGAATAGTGATTTAACTTCATCAACTGTGAAAAGATTAATTAAAATATTCAAGGGAACTGGATCAATTCGTGATCTTATACACTCTGGCCGTCCTTCAA
Source organism: Typopeltis vanoorti (assembly GCF_054136105.1). Lineage (NCBI taxonomy): Eukaryota > Metazoa > Arthropoda > Arachnida > Uropygi > Thelyphonidae > Typopeltis > Typopeltis vanoorti. The sequence goes on from NC_143562.1 coordinate 83,410,707, forward strand.
GTCGTTCAACAGAAAACATCGAAGTAGTTCGTGAGAGTGTTGCTGAGAGTCCAAGAACATCAATTCGGCACCGTGGTCTTGAATTGGGCATTTCGAGAAGCTCTCTACAGCGTATTCTCACGAAAGATTTGCATCTTTATGCTTACAAAGTTTAACTGACTCAAGAACTGAAGCCTACTGACCACACACACACACAGCGAAGAGAGTTCGTTGAATGGATTATGGAACAACAACAAGTGGATGCTTATTTTTCGAACAAAATCATCTTCAGCGATGTGGCACATTTTCATCTTGATGGCTTCGTTAATCGACAAAATTGTCGCATTTGCGATTCAGAAAATCCACGAGTGATTGTTGAGAAACAAATGCATCCACAACGTGTCACTGTTTGGTGCGGATTTTGGGCTGGAGGCATCATCGGTCCATTCTTCTTCGAAAATGCGGCTGGTAAGGCAATAACAGTTAATGGTGCTCGCTATCGTGACACAATAATCCAGTTTTTTGTGCCTAAATTGCAAGATATGGATGTGGACGACATGTGGTTTCAACAAGACGGTGCCACATGCCATACAGCCCGAGAAACAACTCAATTACTGCATGGCTCATTTCCTGGTCGCGTAATTTCTCGTTTTGGTGATCAGAATTGGCCGCCCAGATCATGTGACTTAACGCCGTTGGACTTTTTTCTTTGGGTTTTTTTTGAAGTCTAAGGTTTATGCCAACAAGCCCACGACCACACACGCCTTCAAGGAGGAAATTGAGCGCTGTATCAACGAAATCCAGCCACATTTATGCAAAATGGTCATGGAAAATTTCGACAAAAGAGTGCGTATGTGCCAGCAAAGCCGTGGAGGCCATTTACCCGATATGCTATTCCATGCATAACCCTATACTGTATACTTTATGAATCAATAAGAAATTACAATTTTTAATTAAAAACCTGTGTTTTCTATCAAAATTACTTCTTGCGTGAATTTTGGGACACCCTGTATAAGTATGACTGGACACAACGAATGTAAAGGTTTTGAAACAATTTGCGAAGTTAAGTTGAAGAATATCTTGCTTTTATCGTTCATATATTCGAAAGATTTTTTAAAAAAATATTTTTCATTTAGAAATAAAAAATAGTTTATTATGAGAAATTTTGAAATGGAAATTCTTAACGTATAAGATAAAAAGAAAGAAAGAAAGAAAGAAAGAAAGAGAAGATAAATAACGTTGAATATTTTAAAGAACATTGTTCTTAAAATATCCGAACCACGCTGATGCTATATACCCTTAATTAGTTTAACATTGCGCTAAAAATAATCAATGGAGGGTGTTACATAAATTTTTCACGATGGTTTAGGATTTTTCTATTTGCCGTATAGCGAAGGTTTAAGTTGGTTAAAATTACGAAAACAACATAGAAAATTGTAGCATGAATTGTACCAGTATGCACCGCTTGCCTTTTTTTGAAAGTGGCTTTCGCAGTTTCGCATTTAGATCACTGGGTGGAGCTCCACAACGCTTTAAACAAGGATACTTTAATTTTGATCACCCTGTGTATATAATATGTAGACCATTTAATATTGCGTGCTTCAAACATATTCATACAGAAAAATCCAGTAGAATAAGTTTTGAACTTTTTAGTTACTGCAATCTTTAATACTCGGGTTTTTCGTCACTCAAAACAAGCAAACCGGCCCACCTGAACGCAAACGGATTTACAAGCCATGAATACTTACGACAATATGTGGAAGAGATAGGGTCTTCACCACATGTCGTTACCCGTAGTCAATCATGAGTCACATCATGGTACCCAAACTCCTGGAAAGAAGATGACACGCGAATGGGAATCATACTTTTTAAGTTTAACTACACCAGGAATTACGTGGTTTGTGATCTGGTGGAAATGACAGGAGTTACAGTGTGATCATGGGAAAGCCGTTGGTGTATACTGTACTAATTTCACTGGAAAGTGTATGCACTTTTCTTTCCATCGGAATATTCTAGAGGAAGAGCAATTAAACGTACACTGCTCTCTAATAAAAAATTTCTTAGATTTCAGGTTGTTTAACATCTCCTTGGTACGTCAACATTTACTGCTTTTGGTTGTATCTGCAACTGCAACCCTTTCTAAAATGTTTCAATATATATATATATATACATATATATATATATATATACATATATATATATATACATATATATATATATATATATACATATATATATATATATACATATATATATATTTTTAACATATATATATATATATGTTAAAAAAATGCCAAGAATTTTAAACCTGGTTTTACTCCATTTCCCAAGTAAGCAAACAGACAAACAAGTCAAGTTTGCGCCTGCAAGTGATGCAAGTCTAGCTGATCCTACAAGTAGTGCAAGACCAAGGCAACTCGTGGTAAAGGTGGCATAAGCTCTGATCACTAATCTTAATATTTACCCTTAATGCCAAAACACATCTCCAAGAAGGGGATATATGATGTTTTGTATTAAAGGCAAGGGGCCACTATCCAGACCGGTTTCGACCTTTATTGAGGTGTATTTAAGTAAAGACCTCTCTAAAAATTAGGACGATCCCTAGACCACTCCATAGTGGCCGAAAGACCGTCCAACTCAGCGTTGTTCCACTCAATGACAGGCTCACCCCGCCACCGAGAAGAATTTCTCAGTATTGGCTCCACCCAGTGGCAGGCTCACCCCACCACCAGCTAGAGCCATAATCTCAGCGGTGGCCCTACTCAGAGACAGGCAAAAACCTATCCCCAAGCAGAGCCTCTCAAAGCCAGCCCCCCATCAGTGGGAGCCAGGCTAGAAATACTAAGATTTTAGTAATACAGAGCTTATAAGTATTTTACCAGAACAAGTTACCATAAGGTGTTTTAACCTTATTAAATAAAAATCTCAGGAGGAGATATAAATGTAGGAAGTATTTTACCTTGGGTATGATAAATGTTAAAAAAAATACCAAGAATTTTAAACCTGGTTTTACTCCATTTCCCAAGTAAGCAAACAGACAAACAAGTCAAGTTTGCGCCTGCAAGTGATGCAAGTCTAGCTGATCCTACAAGTAGTGCAAGACCAAGGCAACTCGTGTTAAAGGTGGTATATTTTTTTAACATTTATCATACCCAAGGTAAAATACTTTCTACATTTATATCTCCTCCTGAAATTTCTATTTAATAAGGTTAAAACACCTTATGGTAACTTGTTCTGGTAAAATACTTATAAGCTCTGTATTACTAAAATCTTGGTATTTCTAGCCTGGCTGCCACTGATGAGACCTCAATAAAGGTCGAAACCGGTCTGGGTAGTGGCCCCTTACCTTTAATACAAAACATCATACATCCCCTTCTTGGAGATGTGTTTTGGCATTAAGGGTAAATATTAAGATTAGTGAACAGAGCTTATGCCACCTTTACCACGAGTTGCCTTGGTCTTGCACTATTTGTAGGATCAGTTAGACTTGCACTATTTGTAGGATCAGTTAGACTTGCATCACTTGCAGGCGCAAACTTGACTTGTTTGTCTGTTTGCTTACTTGGGAAATGGAGTAAAACCAGGTTTAAAATTCTTGGTATTTTTTTTTAACATTTATCATACCCAAGGTAAAATACTTTCTACATATATATATATATATATATATATATATATATATATAATCCCTAGTAAATATATATATATATATATATTTACTAGGAAGGATATATTTATTAGGAATATATTTACTAGGAAGGATATATTTATTAGGAATATATTTACTAGGAAGGATATATTTATTAGGAATATATTTACTAGGAATATATATTTACTAGTATTTACTAGGAAAAAGTGGAGCATGGCTGAAAATAGACAAGTCATGCAGTGCTTCTACAGTTCAAACCCATCAGTTAGGGGATTTCAGAAACGAATGTTCCAACTTTGGTTTGAACGACACCCAAATTCTGAAATTTCATTCGAAAGGCTGATGCAGCAACGCAGTTTCATTATCAAACGCAAGGTATTTAGTGAACTTGAGCTGGAAGCACTGAAACCTCAAGCTATAAAAGGAGACCGTACTGCTCCTGAAGTGACCAAGAATATGAATGGAGCAGAACCAGATTCCAACGTGCAGAATGCTGAAAATTTTGAAAATATACAAATAGTTGAAAGGAAGCTATCAGATAAGGAACAAGAACTCGCAAGAAAAATTATCGAGCAAATGAACCGCAACCAGGAACGAGTTAGGCTACCAGTATTAAGACAAGTATCTCAACAAAAACTGAAGGAACTCCTACAAGAGGCCAATAAAGCTGCAAGGGATATTCCTACTGGAACTATTGGGCAAACAAATCAACTTATGTACTCAATAGCCTACGTCGTAACATCTGAATTAGGATATAAGATTAGTGAACCCAAAAGCAGTAAGGCTTAGGAACCAAAATAGAAGCATCGACTGGAGAATAAAATTCTGAAACTCAGAGCAGACGTGAGCAATTTGAAAAACCTTAAGGAAAGGAAGCTGAAAAACACAAAAATCCGAAATAACCTCATAAAGAGATATAATACTGGAACACAACCTATTGATGAAGTATTAGAGGAAGTGAAGCAAAAAATAGTTGCAGCTGCAGCTAAAATAAGAAGATACAGTGCACGCATTGAACAGTACAAGCAAAATTCGATGTTTCGCACAAATCAGCACCAGTTTTACAAGAAAATTGATTGCTGCAGGAATGATAACCTTAAAGAAAATATAAATATAAATACCAGAGACAAAGAAAATACACTAAAGTTTTGGAAAAACCTATAGGACAACCCTAAGAGGCACAATAACAAGGCAAAATGGATTGAACAAATTACGAATGAATCTCAAGAACGAAAAATGGACCAACTGAAAATAACAACTGAAATGGTTCAAAAGCAAGCTAAAAAAATAAAAAAATTGGTCAACACCCGAGAAGGATGAATTACATGGCTACTGGTTGAAATATCTAACAGGCTTACATGAAAGACTTGCTAACCAATTTTATGATGTTTTAGAAGGAAAAAGCAAGGAAGAGTGGCTCACAGTAGGGAAAACGTTTTTGATTGAACAAAAAGCAAAAATTCAAGAGGCACAAAAGACCAATTGCTGATTGATAAAATGATTCTTAAAAATTGCAAACGTAGAAAAACCAACCTCCATATGGCTTGGATAGATTATAAAAAAGCGTTTGATTCGGTGCCTCATAGTTGGATTTTAAAATGCACAGAACTATTCGGTATTAGCGAAAACGTGCAAAAATGTTTGCAATCCAGCATGAAAAACTGGAAAACAACGTTGGTTATAAATAGAGAAGAAATTGGAGAGGTAAACATAACAAGGGGCATCTTTCAAGGAGACTCATTATCTCCTCTATTGTTTATATTGTCATTGATCCCCTTAACTAGAATTTTAAATAAAACTGCTCATGATTATCAAACTGCGCAAAAGAGTGCAAAGATATCTCGCCTTTTATACATGGATGATCTGAAGTTGTATGCAAAATCAGAGAATGAACTCGGATCAATGCTTAACACTGTGCACATATTCAGTCAAGATATATCCATGGATTTTGGCTTAGACAAATGTGCAATTACTGGAATAACAAGAGGAAAGTTTGAAGATATGAACGAAATCGAGCTGCTGGATGGTGAAATAATTAAGGCAATAAAATTCGAAGACAGCTACAAATATTTGGGAATTTTAGAAACATCACAAATTCTGCACAATAAGATCAAAGAAAGAACTAGAGCAGAATACATAAGACGATTAAGAAAACTCCTAATGCTTAAGGAGTTTTCTTAATCGTCTTCTTTCTTTCTTAATGCTGGAAATTTGATAAAAGCAATTAATACTTGGGCCATACCTGTTCTGAGATATTCAGCAGGCATTGATGAATGGACCCAGCTAGAGATGGAAGATTTAGATCGAAAAACTCGAAAATTAATGACAATGCACCATGCCCTCAATCCTCGCAGTGACATTGATAGGCTATATCTCTCACGAAAAAAGGAGGTAGAGGATTATTACAAGTGAAGCAAGTTATTGAAGAAGAAAAACAAAATTTGAATGATTACCTGCAGCAAACAACGGAAAAATTTCTAATTGAGGTAAGGAAAGAGAGTTTATTTAAACCCATGGAGACAAAATTGGAATACAAAACCAACCAAGTAAAAGTGAGAACTGAAAGATGGAAAAATAAGGCATTGCATAGATATACCTTCACAGCATAGAGGACAGCGCTGACAACAACTTGACCTGGCTATTGTTGAGAAATGGTGCACTAAAGAAAGAAACAGAATCGGTAATTTTTGCAGCACAAGAACAGGCCATTAAAGCCAACGTTATGAAGGCAAAAATACAAAAAATTCAAGAAGACAGTAAATGTAGATTATGCAAAGAAAATGAAGAAACGGTAGACCACATTATAAGTGGATGCAGCAAAATCGCACAAATTGAGTACCGTAAAAGGCATGATAACGTAACTAAGATAATCCACTGGCATTTATGTAAAAAGTATGGGTTTAAAGTGTCTAAAGACTATTGGAAGCATAAAGTTCACCAGAAAGTGGTTGAGAATGAAAAAGTTAAAAAACTCTGGGATTTTAAAATCCAGACTGACAAAAGCTTGGAATGTAATACACCCGATATCATAGCGGTTGAAAAAAGTGAAAACAAGGGTTTTAAGTTTATCGAAATATCAGTATCAGGAGATAGGCGGATTGACAACAAAGAAAATGAAAAAATTACACAATATCGCGATTTGTAAATCGAAGTTCAATGAATCTGGCAAAAGAAAACAAAAGTTGTTCCCATCATAATAGGTGCTTTAGGCGCCATCCCTAAAACATTGAAAAACCATCTAGAAGCACTTGAGTTAGATGGATTAAAAATTGGGCAGCTGCAAAAGGCCGCTTTGTTCGACACAGCTTTCATTTTCAGAAAGTATTTCCACAACTCATAGGCCCTTTGGTTGGGCTTGAATTAGTGGAATATAACCAACCTTTTCTTATGACTGAGGAAGCAAATCAAGCTTTGATGAATTTTATATATATATTGAAAACTTTCTAAAAGGTTTCTTTCCCCCCCACACATACGAAAGATTCTAAAACTACTGCACATTAATATTAGTACCGTGGGAGGGCTAGATGATATGGAAACACTGCTCTAGACACCAAACCTGTAACAGTTGTCAAGCCACTTCAGGTCATCAATATGTTTGATGGTTTCGCACTACTTTAAGACGTTCACAAATATACGTGATCAGTGCAGATTTAGAACCCATGACCTACTTTCTGGAGAATGAAGACACTATGCACTCGGCAAACTAGGCAGGCATGGACTACAGAATTGTAAACTTTTGTAGGCGGGATCTATGTGAAAAAATAACCTTATTGCTAGTTTGGTTAATCTTCATGATAGTAATGCTGTGTTTAAGAGAAACTTTTCCAGTGAAAGAACATCTGCTTGCATATTCGTTCCTCCATTTAGTAGTCCAGAAGTGAAGATTGCTATTATAAATTTTCATTACTTGAAATATCACCAATATAATAAAAAAATGAGCGTATTTTAATATGGCGATAAAAAATGTCATCCGAACGGAAATCTGAAAACCTATACAGAGTTCCTCATACTTTCTTAGAAAACTCCATGCCAACTAATTTTGCTAACGGTCCAGAAAATCACTTTCTTCTGAAATTGAATCTAACTCTCAAATCTTTCTCCTTTTAACGTTAAATCTTACTCTGCTCTACAATGCAATAAAAAAAAAATCTGCCATGAAAACATTATTAGCCTTAAATAAATTTCGACATACACATAGCACATGTGATAAGAAATAAAGCCAAAAAAAAAAAACCTTCCAAATTAAAATATCTCTCTGTATTATATGTAATACCAGTCATTAGAATTGTAGCCTCTTAGAATGGATACGAATTTATAAATGTTTCTAAACAGAATGGACATATGTAACTAGAAATACAAGATAAACATATAACAGACAAAACATAATTTATTCTATAAATGGATTAACGAGATTTCTTTAACATCAGGTATGTAATACTGTCTAGGTTCAACTGCCAGACGCTCATGGTTTAATTAAATAAATATCCTACGAATGCAGATGTTAAAATATTACTGTGTTTCATTCCAACCAAAATAATCGATGCTATCAAAACCTTACCGATATGATACGCTGACAGACATAATTTTATTACTCAAGGATACACGAGGGGTACATACGCTACTGTATATGAGCAGTAGCGCTTATCACGTGCGTCGTGAAGAAGAAACTCAAGTTTTTTCTTAACGACATGTGTCCTCATCATTCAAACACTGTTCTACTTGTGGCTTAAAGTATTCCGGAGAAACGTAAAGATAAAAATCCACGACAAAAAAAAAATGACATCCGTGAGGATTCCGCTTAATCAACATTATGGAGTGTCCGAAAACAAATTTAAAGAAATGCATAAAAAATCCATCGAAAATCCTTCAAGTTTTTGGTGGGAGGCTGCTATGGAATTTTACTGGAAGGTTCCACCCGAGGAGGGGAGTTTTTTTGAATATAACTGGGATGTATCGCAGGGTCCCGTTTTTGTGCATTGGATGAAAGGTGCTGTCACAAATATCTGTTATAATCTACTGGACAGACATGTGGAACGAGGATTGGGGGATCAGATTGCGTACTATTGGTAAGTTTTATGAAACTAAATCGCTTTTTATTAATACTGTTAAGTGTTTATTTCTATTGCTCATTTTGTGTTTCTTGTATTGCAATTATAATTATTTAGATAGTCGAATTACATTAACCAGAAATTTTAACGTTATTTATTTTATGCTGTCTCTATTACTCATCTGCTAAGAGTTGGCAAATCTCTCGCTCTTTGACTTTACATATGTGATTTGAAATGTCACTCACTTAAGAATAAGAAAATTTAAGACATCGAGGGGTTTAAAGATATTGTTATCGAATTTCCATTCATTTGAAATGTAGATATGATGTGAACTGTTCTTCAATTTACGCTATCCATATAGTTTGCAAAACACTAACGTTCGTAAATGTTAGTAAAAAAAAAAAAACTGAAGATATTAAAATATTACGAATATATCATAAATTGCATGTAATTGGATTGCACACTTCGAAAAAGTATTTTTCGAGATTAAACAAACAAAAATTACATATATCAGTTGAAAATGAATTTGTGAACTTTAATAACATGTTCTTTATGAACAGTGAGCATAAACACTGGATTCAGTATTTTAGTATCCATTCGTCCTATTTTTAGTGCGCCATTTTTCTGATTTAAGAATATAATAATTATAAGTGTATTTATTTATATATAGATAAAATAATATAAAACTTATATAGATTAAAAACATAATATTCAACAAATTGTGTCTTTTATTGTTGAAGCTTTTCTGTAACCTTTTTTGTTTTCACTTTTCAAGTTATTCGATTTTTGCTTACATTTTAAACTCAAAAAAATCAAAATCACTATTTCAGATTTTCACCATTACGTTGTTAATTGTTGATAGCCATGAACTCAACTACCAGATACCTACTGATATGCAGGACTCTTTTATACCAATCTTTGTAAACTAGTTTTAGTACTAACCTTTGAGAACGCCTTTTATTTCCTAAAGGAAGTTAGAATAATGCATTATATGCATTAACTTTAAAGTATTTTATAACACGATAATTAAAGTATTTTAAAATTAAAATTAGTAAATTTCTTGCTTTTTTAATCAAATACACGAAGAAACTTCATTTGGGCTTTTTCAATTGAGTTAGTCTGTCTCATAAGGAGGTGGAGGGGCTTTTCCCCCTCGAGAAAAATACAAGTCGGAAAACAAGAGATTTTTAGAACAAAATACACGTGGAAGGGGAAGGGAAATAGATTCCCCGTTATTCGTCAATGAAGATGCCAAGTAAATTTTTTTTCCCCTATTCATTCTTTTATTATTCTTCGAAATACACATGTACAATAATCTTGAATAACATTCAAACATGTTATTTTACAAAGGTCAATCCTAAAAATGGTTAGATATTTTCTAAAATTTACTATTTTTATGAATCTAATCTGTGATTTTATTTTATTTTATTAATAATTAAGAAAGTTAATCAAAAGATATCTTAAAATATATCGGTCAAAGATTATTAATAATAATGATTTTTTATGATGACATATCTGTTATTATCACATACATCAGCAGTTAAAATCTCTTTGTTTAGGTTGGTACAAATTTATTTTCGTTAATATTTTGTTGGCTTAAACAACAAACATAATTAGAGTACTAATTACCTCAAAAACTAGAACACACTATTAAAAGAAACAGAGGTATAAAATAACATATTACATGATTTTCTTAATTTTTAGTGTGTGTGTGTGTGTGTGTGTGTGTGTGTGTGTGTGTGTGTGTGTGTGTGTGTGTGTGTGTGTGTGTGTGTGTGTGTGTGTGTGTGTGTGTGTGTGTGTGTGTGTGTGTGTGTGTGTGTGTGTGTAAATCATAGATTAAAATAAAGTAAAAGAAAGGAAATGGTAATCTATGAAGTAAGCTAATTTATAATATTTTTGTACAATATCAAAATTTACTATTATTATTATTATTATATTTTTGATCACCACAAAAATTCAGTACCCAAAATACTGAGTACATTAATTTTTGATAATATTTTTTTACATATGTACAGTCTTTGTTATTACATTTACTGTTCAATACAAAATGCTGAGGACATTTGTTTTCGATAGATATCTATCCATGACCGTTTTTGTCATGGTTGCATTGAACTTTATTTTCTGTTTGTTCTGGTGGCGTTTCTGTGGATGGATCAATCGATATCAAAAATTGGTGTGCGAGGAGGGGGGGGTTGAGACCGCAGGATTTAAGGTGCTGACCAGTGGTGTACCATAGTGTCAGTCCTTGTGCCATTATTATTCGATCTTTACATTGATGACATCCTTCCGAATGTCTTAAAATTTGACCGGAGACATACAGCTGTTTGCTGCTGATAATTATGATGAAAAGACAGGGAGGGTAATCAAAAATGCGAATGTCTGCAGCACTTGCAGAATGATTTGAAGAGGCTGAAAATGGTTGTTCGTTCAATATTAGTAAAGTTATATGGATTTTGGTACGATGAGAGATCAATGGCGTTTCATATTCGTAGGAGTATGCTAAAATAAACTAATCAACCTAGGGATTTTTTAGTTTTAATAGATAGCACGTCCTACCTAATCTGCACAGATGTGATCTGTGTTGTGGAAGCAGTGAAAGGAAGAATTATACAAATGATATTGCGATTAAGGAAGATAGGTTACAAGGACAGATTGAGAGAGAGTATGTGGAGTGCAAACACTAGTAAACTGAGAAGGAGGGGTGATATAACAGATATCTACAAACTTCTGAGAGGGTCATATAAGATATCGTTAGATGGAAGCTTTCATTTGATATAGACTGGAGAGGGGACGAAAGAGTGACCATGGAAAATAAGAACGAATTCAGTCAAGAAAGGAGTGAGAGCTAGATATTGTTCTCATAGAGTAGCGCGCATGATTCAAATGCTTGCCTTTGGAGGTGGTAAATACAAGGCGTGAATGAAGGCTACATATCACTTGAAAGTGATATGCGGCCTCCTTCGATGAGTTCCCGGTTCATCGAAGTGTTCACTAATAAAATAAACAAAATGTAAAGCAAAGCAAAAAGTTCAATTATTGGAAGAAGATTTCTAGTACAGGAAATTCCAAGTAAATATTAAGTCAGGTAGTCTCAAGGTCGCAACTTCTATACAGTTAATAGCCCTCTATCATAAAGGAATTAAAAGCCAAGTATGATAATTGCATGATAAGACAGAAAACTGATAGTGAGTTATCCTTCAAAAATTGAATACCAGTCGACATATTTGATAATAGTAATAGAACTCTATTCCCAGTAATGATCCAGTAGTGGATCATTACTGGGAATAAAGTTCTATTACTATTATCAAATCTCCAAGGAGTCAAAAGACTCATCGTGGGAGGTCCCGCTGTCACACTCACAGTTTATCATACCTCGCCTTAAATATGTTCACTGCGTCCACACTCACCACACTCTCGAGTAATGCACTCCAATCACTAACCACTCTCCGTGCAATAAACCTGCTCCCCACCACTTGCTCACACTCTCCTTATACAGCTTCCAATGATGACATCTTATTCTCTCACTGTCTTTACCCATTCTATGCAAAACATCCTCTACATTAACAACTTATATGTCTCAATTATATCCCCTCTTCCTATCCACCAGTTTCTACAAATTGCATTTTCTCGATCTGTCTTCATACTGAACATTCCACTGACCAGAAACCACCTTAGTCAATCGTCTCTGGATGCTTTCCAACATACCTTCATCTTTTTGAAAACCAGGTGATCAAATTTTTACACAATTCATATGTGACCTGATCAAAGACTTACACGATGGAACCATAACATCCTTACCTCAACAAATCAATTCCCTCCGCATCATTCCCATTATCCGCTGTGCTGTCCTCAGAATTTTAGCATTATGATCCCAAAAATTTAGATCTTTGTCCAAAGTCACTCCCGAATCTCTCATCTCCTTTGAGATATTTCCGTCAATTATGTACTCTAACTATCTTTGCTTCCCAAATTTCAGAACCTTACACATCACAACATTAAATTGAAAACTCCACTTATTTGCCCATTCAGCGAGTGCTTTCAATTCTCTTGTAAAGCCACGACATGATCAAATTGCGAGTATTTATTTGTCAAGATGCCACAAATCAAAATATGTGTCACACATATATATGAAAAACAAAGTAAGCATTCCTTGTTATTAATTAGAGTAGCTGTAAGGTACATCTAAAATTACCTTCAGGTGATTATACAGAAAATATACATTGAAAATAACAGCATCATAAGTATTTCAATAAAAATTAAAATTATATTTGGTAAGCAAGATCTCCATACTGCTTTTTTATTCGTAGTTATTATCACCAGCAGTAAATGTTTTTCTTTTTAACTTATTAAACATTTATTTATATTTTTATAAGCATTTCAGCCATTATTAAAACATTAGATCTACTGTGATATAGTTTATATAGTGGTAATAATATTTTCGCAGTAGGTGTTTTTTTGAGAGACGAGAAAATCGTCCGTCTCTCATATCTGATCCACCATTCGTAGAGTTGTATCATGCATTTATAACTTCAAATTTTTCTCTGCCTGAAAAGTATTATTATTCCAAAGTTATTTCTTCTTCTTTCTATGGTTTTGATAGGCCTTTACTAGCCCATAGCATTCCAAGCACCTCTGGATTTCCTAACTGTTATTGCAGGACAGGGTGGTTAGCGCTCTGCCTTTAGCATATTTTTTATATAAATTGCTTGTGTTGTGATCTCTTGGCCGGTTCGCTTGTTTTGCAGGATGAAAAACCCGAAAAACCCTTCCGCCTCAGTATGAAACCAGCTAACTCACTTTCAACTGAAAGGCCGTGATAAAAATTCTTCGCATCCTAAACGGTATTTCGATCACAGTACTTTCCAACCGATGGGCATCGTTGAATCCCAACTGAGTTACGGACGCTCAATGCCAAAGTAAAACTTTCCTTGCTTGATATAAATATGTTTATTATTACTATATAACATTTTTTTAAAAATTTAGTTATTTTAGTACTGGAATTATGAAAACAGGGATGAATTTGAAAATTGATCCAGGTTTGATGAAACTGCTCATTTTACCGTGAATTATTCACTGCATGATTTGTTGTTTCGATGGATTGTGAATTTTCAATGAAATTTTCATTCGACGATTCCCCCCGTTTCAAGAAACTGCCTGACGATGGATTGCATGTTGCATGGTCGGTTAACTTTTGTTTAATCAATTGTTTTGCCATTACTCGACTAATTATTCATTCGATAAGTTTCCTTTCGATGAACTATTTTAAGTGAATCTTCTACATAATATAAGAAATGAGTTTTGTAAGAGCAATAGTTAATAAATATGATATATAGTTCTCGCAGGATGATTTATATAGACAGACAGACAGACAGACAAGATGGGCAAAGGAGGATGACTATTGAAAAGACGGAAGCTAAAATTAATCGACAACAAGCAAAACGTAATCGACGTACCACGGCAGGTCAGCTTGCAAGTCGGTTCCATTCTAGCACAGATACGCCGATATCTCGACAAACTGTAGCAAGATATCTGTAACAAGTAAGCCTATACTCCCGAAAGCCTGTAGTCTATGCCCCTTTATCCACAACTCATCGTACAGCAAGTTTTCAGTGGTATTGTATCTACAAAAACTGGACAAGACACTAATGGCTTAATGCACCTTTTACAAATGAGAGTCGTTATAGTCCTTCCGATCGACACTTGATCTGGCGTGCTGCTTATCATCGCGAGAATGTTCTTGAAAGGGATAGATACGACGGTGCTAGGGGTCGTGGTGTGGGGGGACATTATGCTTAATAGACGTACCGAGTTACACGTCCTGGAAAAAAACAATTGTGACTGAATGTACGATATTGCAAAGAAGTTCTTCAACGTCATGTTAGATTGTTAGATTGTTCCGTGGTTTCTGTAGACGAAGAATTCATTTTTATGGATAACAGTGCCATATAACATCGTGCACGAGAGTGGTAGAGATACTTCTGGAGACCGAGGATATTAATCGAATCGAGTGGCCAGCACGCTCCCCAGATCTCATAGAACACGTTTGAAACGCAATAGGGAGACGCACTGCCGCTCGAAATTTCTGCCCAGAAAACAATCAAGGCCTTAAACTTGCTCTGAAAGAGAAGTGGAACAGTTTGCCTCAAAAACACCTGAATCACTTTGGTGCAAAACATGATGACGTTGTGAGAGTTGCATCGGAGTTCAGTGCGGATATATTCCATACTGAAATGTCCCTCCGTATAGTTTTCTATAAGCTCTATACATTAATTCCTTAACTACGTCCTTTGGACATTTGTAAGTGTTGTTAAAAGCGTATCGCAATTTAATTTGTACTCACTTTATAACACATTTTTTGTGTAACATAATTTAATAGTATGCTGGCAATAAACGTATGTCCATATTTGGCTGTAGTCATGAAATTTGTTTTTAATATATAGGTAAAAATGTAGTTCGTCCTTAGCTTTTGAATACGTGTATGTTGTATTCGTGTATGTTTAAAATATATAAGTTGAAAATACTTACTTAGTTGACTGAAAATGTGAGTTTTTACCGTTTTCAAGCAAAACGCCGTACAGATAATATGTAATATCACAGCGGTTTCCATTACTTCACGACTGAAGAAGAACCGGAAATATCGTACGCGCTGGAATATGTGCGAATGAAAAGAACACTAAGTAAACAGAACACTTTTCTTTCAAACAGAGATAGAGATACAGATATGTTGAGATATGAAAAAGTTTTGGAATGAGAAGAACGTTTGATGAGTATTCTATTTAGCTGTTATGTTACGAGAGTAACTGGAATAACACTTGCTGAAGATAAGCTAATAGAAACTTTGGAACTTAATAAATGACGTTTCTCATAGAGGAAGAGAAATATTTATCGGATAATAAATATTCCATTAGTGTAGTAATGATTTAGCGGCTTTTTCAGTAATAAATAGGGCTAGTTAATTTTTAAGTGTTCTATCATTTTTCTTTGGGAATTCGCACAGGAAGAGGAAAACGATTCTGAATCTTAAAGATGAAAGTAAAAAGAAGAGCACTCCTAAACGGAAGCAGGCAAAATAGCCGTAATTATAATAGTTTATTAAGAGGAGTAACATGGGAGTTTTCCCAGAAATAATATACGTAAAAAGAAGAAACGTTTTTGGGGATTTTTCTAGAAGGCATTGAAGGAGGAACGCTAAACAGTGTTTGTTCGAATTTGAAGACTTTACAATAAAGTGTGTGAACTTTTCGTATATTTTGAGATTAGAAAATCTACAGTTATTTCCAATATAAAGTAGTTTTCGGGAAAGGAACTGTTTCTGCCGATGGAATAAAGAAAGTGTTTTTTCTTTTTTTTTCTTTTTTTTTTGTTGTTCAAGAGAGGTCCAGATCCAGTTAAGAGACATTATGTTCGTTTTAGCTGGTATATTCATGACCCCCAAACCAGATAAGGTGAGATTTGTTTGTTTGTCTTTTTAGGATTTAAGACAAGTTTCTGTTATTGAAGTAAACTTCAGCATATTGTGCATATATATATATATATATATTTTTTTTTTAAATGGATCTTAATATTATTAAAACGTTCTTCGTTTTTTATATTTAGAGTGTGAAGTCGCAGTTTATTTAATTATTATCGAAGTTTAGACTGAATTTTGAGAATATGAGAGAATTATCATAGCAAAATTACATATATCCGGGATCGTACTTGTCTGCTTAGATTTCAGTATAGAAATCTGATACCACTCGCAAACTATTTTTATGACAGGCACAGCAGGCAATATTTAATAGTTTAAAACTTATTCGCAATGGTGCAATCCACGACAAGATTTAAGAAATAAATAATACATTAAATCTTTTACAAATAATAAAAACTAGTTTTAAAACCTTCTTCCAATGGTGTAGTCGACGATAAGATAATTCTGAGAAATAATTAAGAGAGTTGAGTCATCAGACATAGATTTAGTGTATTTATATACACTAAATCTAAGTAGAATAATAAATGAAAACGCTTCTAATTCTATCGGAGACTGTCTCAAATTTAGGAAATTATTACTCTGGTTTTGAAGTCAAAACGTCAAGGAAAAGCTAAACATCCTGCCCAGAACTCCAGAAGACCCAGAAAAGTTACAAGTTATGCAGAATTTAAAGATATTTTAATTAATGAATTTTCTAATAAGGAAGAATTAGGTTCTAATCTGTGGAAAATTCATTCCTGTGTTCAGACCAATAAAGAATCTGTTCACCAGTTTTATGATAAAATGACAAATCTGTTGTATAGTTTTATGACTGATGAATTTAATTTTGAATATGTTGAGAGAACACTTTTCTTTCAGTTTAGGAATGGTTTGAAATCTGAATTAAAAGGAGCTGTTTATAAACTTGATATGACTACTATTGAAAAAGCTCTACAGGTTGCTTAGATGGAAGACTCCTTAAGTCAGAGTGTGAATCCTAATTTACCAAAGTCTCTCCAAGTAATAGATAATATCAATAACTCTGAAACTCATGAAAGAAAATTAACCCATCATAAATGTTTTCTCAGATTAATTCTGAGAAAACGTTAATGATTGTTAATTGACTGGCTAATTTCTCAGAAAAATGATTTTAATAAAGAAAATTGAAAAGATTGAAAAACGTTTTTGAAAACGTTTTTTAAAAGGTTTATAAGTTTCATTTTTTCTAAAAAGAATAGATAATAAAATTTCGCCTGTTACGAAAACACAACATGAAATTTTAAAGCGATTCTGAATATTCAATATCAGCTGACTGTACACAATAATGAATCACATGAAAGTTTATAGTTTAAGGGCCGTTATTACCAGAAACACAATTTAGGTGAAAGAAAATGTAAGTGTTATATATATATATATATATATATATATATATATATATATATATATGTTCAAATGTCCCTTTTTTGAACATATATATATATATATATGTTCAAAAAAGGGACATATTGCTAAAATCTTAAATTCACTAATAAGAAAGCCTATTTTTATAAAAAAATTGAGGATCCATCAGTATCAGTCAGTTCTGTATCAGTTCCATCTAGTACACTAGATGGAACTGATACAGAATCATTGAATCTAATTAAAGAAGAGATTGCAGGAATTCCGTGTAAGGTAGTGTCAGACACACAGGTCAATCTAAAGAATTTTATTCAATAGTTGTTACTCAGTTTTTTCTGTATATATTTCTTTCCTGATTTTTCTGTTACTATGACACACGAATTATCTATTTCAAATGCTACAATATGGCACAAAAATAGTATTAAATAATTACAATGATATATGTTAGGAATAAACGGATCTATTAACAAAGAAATATATGTTTACACCTGATGATATGTATATTCACAACTATCGGCGGAATCTTGGTCGAATAAAGCACTAACGACGGTAGATTACGTGCTCGCAATGGGCACGTTGTCATTCAAGGCAGGTTTCGTAGTGCATGCGAAGGTTTGCTGTCATTTTGGAGGTTGGGATATATGCTGGACATATTGCATAATTTTATCCTATAGTTCATCAAGGTTTGATAACGAATTCATTTCAATGACTGTTTTTTAAATCTCGAAAATAGCCCGAAAGAATTAAACCCAAAGTAATATTTGACCCTTGAGAAAAAAATAGGTGACCGATTTTAAGAGCGTGTGCCAAAATTACAGTTAATGAGGGAAATATTGTTGCAAGGCTCTTAGTTCTTAACAAAAATTCTTAAATTCTTAACAGAAATATATTATTATTATTATTATTATTATTATTATTATTATTATTATTATTATTATTATTATTATTATTATTATTATTATTATTATTATTATTATTATTATTATTATATTAATAATAATATTATTATTATTATTATTATTATTATTATTATTATTATTATTATTATTATTATTATTATTATTATTATTATTATTATTATTATTATTATTATTATTATTATTATTATTATTATTATTATTATTATTATTATTATTATTATTATTATTATTATTATTATTATTATTATTATTATTATTATTATACAGAAATGCAAAAAGAAGCTACTACAGAGACAAACTAACCTCTGCACAAAACAACATTAAACAAACCTGGCATCTGATCAATGAGATGCTAAATTGTGTTCCCAACACCACCGCCTCCGAAACCATAAAACATAGCTTCATGAAAGACGCAAAACCTATCCAACAACTAGCAAATGACTTTAACCAATAATTTGCAGACTCCATCCAAGAACTGCACAGAAATATTCCCCCAATCACAAACCGTGACCCTCCACTTGGACCACAATTAAAGAGACATTATGGTTCCCAACCATAAAAGAAGCGGAATTTCTCTCTGCAATACATCAAATCAAACAACAAAGGCCCAGGAATTGATGGTATAAGACCTAAAGATATAAAGCAACATGCAACTGCTTTAAGTCCTATCCTACTAAAATTAATAAATAAAATATTTAAAACAGGACAGATACCAAGTATGCTAAAGACCGCCATAATCACACCTATATGCAAATATGGAAAAAGAAATTTAATCAGCAATTATAGAACAATAGCAACATTACCAATTATCAATCAAATCATGGAGCGGACCATACTGAAGAAACTCACAACATATACAGAGACCTTTCATATTATCCCCAAAACACAATATGGTTTTCAGAAAAATAAGGGAACAACATATCTCTTGGAAGACTTTACACACGTAATATACTCACTCACATTATACACTCACACATCAAACCTTGTTAGAAAAGCTGAGGCATGTTGGAATAGACGGGCCTCTTCACAGGTGGTTTACAAACTACCTTCAAAATAGAAAGCATATTACACGTATCGGATCAAACCGAAGCAGAGAGAGCTGCCAGTAACCTGTGGAGTACCACAGGGAGCTGTACTCTCCCCAATTCTATTCAACATTTACACGCACGACATTAATCAGCTACCTCTCAAAGGTAAGATCTTCCAATACGCAGACGATACAGCAATAATATCCATCCATAATAATGCAAACATAGTCCAAACAACTATGCAACATGACATAAATCTGCTCATAGACTGGCTCACGAAAAACTCCATACACCTAAACTCAGAAAAGACAAAATTAATGATACTCAGAAATCCACTAACTCGACCAGTTGATAACAAATATATAACCATCCAACATCCACTTTCCAACATAAAAAACACACAGAACAGCAAAACCACTACAATCACCCAGGTTGAAACAATACGATACCTTGAAATTTACTTCGATGCAGATATGAACTGGGAATAGCCACATAAACCATCTACACCACAAACTCCGAACAATAAGTGGCAAACTCTACAGGTTAAAAGACATAGTTCTCATACCCCTAAATACACTAATATACAAAGCACTATACCAAAATATACTAAGATACGCTATAACAACGTATGCTTGCTTTCTGTGCACCCTACAAATTAAGTAGATTAATGTCGCTACAGTACAAAATGATAAAACTGATCTTTTGGGAACCAAGAGAAAATAACGACCTTATATACATTGCAATGTCAGAACACAAAATACTGACAGCAAAACATTTATGTCACTATGCAGCTTTGCTAAAACATTATTTCGATGCTAACTACAGGACAGTCAGAAATACATAACGTATAACAAGACCTCAGACAACTAATTACATGACATATAAATACAATAATCACTACGGAAAGGTCACGCGAAACTTCTACATCCCAGATATGATACACAAATTACCTTTTGAATACAGAAACCTTACAAACTACAATAGCCTGGAAAGAGGCACTAAGGACATACAAGAAACACGCATCCAAAATACCATACAAACTTAACGAAACACAATACATTCGTTCAGGCTTCCAATTCAGCGACACATCAATGCATTCCAAGTTATTGTGCGTGCGTGCGTGCACGCACGCACGAATGAACGATTGAGAAATTCTATGATTGAATAATATACAGGGTGTTCGGGATAAATTTGACAGTTTCGTAAGGAAAAAGAAAATCTTCTTTGTATCTATTAAATTTAATGAATTGACAAAAAAACATTACAGGCAGAGTTAATTACAATACTATCAACAAGATTTACTCAAAATAACCACCATTAGCATCGATCACAGCTTCAATTCTGCTTCGGAACCTCGAACAAGCTGATGCTACAGTCTCCCTGGGAAGGGCCGCAAAAACTGTTTTAATTTTATCCATTAACTGGGCTTTTGTATTACTGGAAGTGCGATTGGTGTCTTTTTCAACTGCGCCCCATACAAAATAATCCATGGGGTTAAGGTCTGGGGAGTTTGGAGGCCAAACATTTGGACTGGTGAAGTCGTAGAAATTTTCAGACAACCATTTTTCTTCCATGATTCAGGTGGGTTCCAGCTATCCATCCTTTCTGACATCTTGTATATGAATGAAGAAGGGTCCAAACTTTTAAATGAAGAGAAGTGTGTGTTAATACATGTAACTTACGGAAAAATATAATTAATTATAAATATGTCAAATTTATCCCGAACACCCTGTATATTCAATCACAGAATTTGAATGATTGAGAAATTCGCGTACGTGTGCGCGAATTTCTCAATCATAGATTTCATAGCTTCCCAACACAGCAAAAAAAACCAATAAATAATAACCAACTGGTGTCATCCTCAGATAAGCTTACATATAAGCTTCGAGCATTAAAGCAGAGAAATTAATTCTCATCTAAGATGTATCATATCTAACCAAATGCATGTAATGTACGTATCACATGTAAAGCAATGCATGTAATGTATGTATCATATGTAAACAAATGTAAGTGATGTATCATATGTAATCAAATATATGTAATGTATGTAATAACTGTAACAAAAGTATGCAATATACAGTGATTATAAAAGAAACATCTGCAATAATCATCATTATGAATATTATAATAATATACGTTGTAAACAGTTATTATTATTATTATTATTCAAAAAAAACTTTATGTAGAGAAAGTATTTGTTTTGATAATTGACATTTATGTCTTTAGGGGTGAAGCAAAATGCTTTTCATATTTCCCACTATCTGTAGTGGTTACAGTGAGGATAAAATTTACGAGCAGTTTGCTCGCTCTGAATGGGCATGGAGATTATGCATCGTTATAGGAGGCTAATATAGCTTTTGATCTTCTATATTTGAATATGTCCGTTGCCTTGTATGCTGCAGCTTGCTGAACCAAATCGTTGGGATGGGTGGACGTCTTTAGGAAAACTTGGATGCTAAGGATTGTAGAAAAGAGAAAATATAGGGAATATTTGTCTCTCTATGGAGTTAATCGTTTCTAACATACCACGGGGCGTTCAGTATCATTCTCAAGCACTTGTTCTGCACTCGCTGTATTTTGATAATGTTAGTATTAGAGGTGTGGCTCCACGCCGGAGAGGCATAGGTGATTATAGGACGAATCGTCATCTGGTATAGTTGCAATTTGATTCTGTTGCTGAGCTTGCTATTTCTATTAATTAGCGGATAGATCTGAGCTATGGCTTTAGATGCCTTTGCGCACGTAGACATGATGTGTTGGTTGAAAGATAGCTTTTTGTCAAGAATTACACCCAGGTAATTTGTTTCTGCCTGCCAGGGAATTTTAGTATTGAATAGTAACACATCTCCTGCAGGAGACATTGGCCTTTTTGAGAAAAGAACGGCTGAGCTTTTCATGGGGTTGACTTCCAATCTCCACTTGGAGAACCAACCCTCCAGCTTTAGAAGTTTTCTTGAAGCTTTCTGGTAATGAAATGGGGTCTGAGATATCTGGATATCTGGTTAGTATTGCCGTATCGCGCATGCAGGGCCAAAATGGAAGTCATCGGATTGTGTGGGATGTCTGACATGTATACAGAAAACAGCAATGGAGCCAGTAGAGATCCCTACGGCACTCCAGCAAAGGTATGGCGCTGGGACGATGTAGAACCGTTGATTTTAACTTGCATTGATCTATTCTGAAGATATGAATGGATTAGAACCATTTTTAGTGGGGTACCGGCTGAGATAAGTTCGTGCAGGAGTCCAAAATGCCAGATTTTGTCAAATGCTTTGGATTGGTCTAGGAAAACAGCGCCTGTGCACTTGTGCCAGTTGTAACTGGTGGTGATGTATTCGACAATTCTGTGGATTTGCTGGGTAGTGCTATGGTGTTGCCGAAAACCAAACTGTTCCTTAGGGAGGATGTTTAGGTCATTTACTGAGGTTTGGAGTCGTGAGAGGATGACCTTCTCTGCAACCTTACCCAGATTGGAGATGAGACTGATTGGACGATAATTTTGCGGTAAGTGTGGCTCTTTGCCTGGCTTATGTATAAGAATTACGTCAGCCAGTTTCCAGGTGGAAGGAAAATAGTGAAGTCTTAAGATTGCATTTATTATACTGGTCAGGTGCACTACAGCTTTTCGAGGCAGCAGTGCAGCTTGATCACCCTGTTTGAGATGCCGTCCGGTCCAGGCTCTTTATTGTTCTTAAGTTTTTTAATAATATCATATAATTCAACAGGTGATGCAGGTGCAATATGGTCAGCACTGGTATCTGGGAGATTTAATGCATGCCTGACCTGTCTGTGGATTTTGTAAAAGTGATTGAAATCTAATTTGTAATAAAAAGGTTTGCACTGCTCCTCAAGATTCTTTAGTATGGCTTCTGCCTTATCTTCTGCATCTGTGTGGACCAGGCCCTGGTCTGAGATTATGGGGAGGAGGGATCTGTTTTTATTTTTGATGTTTCTCAGTCGTCCCCAGATGGGTGAGATAGAGGCCAACGTTTTACCCCAAACTTGGTTTCTATGAGTTTTAAGTGCATCTCTTACTGCTCCATTCAATCTATTAAGCAGTGTCTTGTCCTGAGGAGCGCGAGTGTTACGAAATCTCTTCCTAGCTCTCTGATCAGGTCCATAATATTCTCAGGCAAACGACCAGGCTTGGGAACAGGTTTGTGGAAGGTTGCAGCCGTTATAGCGGACTTATCTTTTGTGCGAGACTAGTCACTGCAGATTCCACATCTTCTGGTGTGCATATGTGAGGGACGGGTCCAATTTGATCCTTAAGTGCTTTAGACAATCTCTCCCACGATATGCCTGAATGAGAGAGAGGAGACAGGCATTCTTGTTCTCCCAATTGCAGTAGTATTGGGTTGTGATCCGACGACAGCTCGTTTAGTGATTTAACTGTACTGTACTGTAGTTTAATGTCTTGCAGGATACCTATATCCAGGATGTCAGCAGTGCCAGACGTACTGAGATGAATTGGTTCAGTGGGTCAAGCCACAACAGCATAGTTTGATCCTGTGTAGCTAGAAAGGATGCGACCATTTTTATTGGTAGATTTACTGTTCCAAGCAGGATGTTTTGCATTGAAGTCTCCAGCGATGACGACCGGTCCTTTTACTTCAAGGATGGCATCCAGATCTGAGGTCAATAATGCCTTTAATGGAGGGTTGTAAGCAGAAAAAATTTTAAGGTTTCCAATTGAGTTTGTGAGGACATACATTCCTGTGATTTCGAGGTTGGTGGTTGTAGAGTTGGTTATTGAATGATGACTGATATAGTTTTTGATAAGGGTGGCTGTACCTCCACCTCTATACCCAAGTCTGTCGTTTCTGTAAATCTGATACCCTCTGATTTTTAGTGTGTCAGCAGGCCTCAGGTGAGTTTCATTGATTAGAAATATATCTGGGTTGTATCTATTATTGAATTCCTGGATTTCTAACAGTTTATATTTGATACGTTGGCATTCCAAGTAATAATCCTAAGAGAATTTGGGGCGATTTTTTTCCTATGCATCAGAGAGTGCAGATAATATGGATTGGGTTTGCTGTAAGAATCTTTTTGTAATAACACTTAGTGATGGATTTGAGTTGCTGAAATCGTGCAGCATGTTTGCAAGAGAAGAGGTTATAATAGCTGATAGATTTGAATGTGGATTATTTAGATTATGAGTTTGTACTATCTGTTTGGAGCGGACCACATCAGCATATGTTCTCGCTTGATGTTGAGATTCATTTTCTTAAGGGGCTTAGTTAACGATGGGCGAGCATCTGTTGTCATGATCTCACTCTTGAAGGACTGAGGATTTCCTGAGCTTCAGGAACTCTCGCACTAGATGACGAGGTAGACCGATGATCTGGATCTTTCCATCTGATTTTGGGGTGATGTATACCCTCTATAATTAGCAAGGTGAGGACCCCCACAATTAGCGCACTTAGCCGGGTGGATTTTGGCTTGGCGCAGGTGTTTGTGGGGTGATTCTCGCCACATTTTAGGCATCTGCACTGAGCTTTGCACAGCTTCTGGGCATGGCCAAATTTTTGGTATCTGTGGCACTTCCCAGAAGATGCTTTCTTTCTCAATGGTTCTCGGGTTATTTTGAGTCCACAGATTGATTTTAGATTATAGATGTCTTTGTAAATGTTGTGAATTTCTACTAAGGCTAAAGGCATAGGTGTCTTATTTGATCTAAACATTCAAGTAACCTTTATGGGAAGTAGATCCTGTAAGTTAAGGTCAGTAACTATTTCATCCGTGTCAATATCCTCGGAGACTCCTCGTAGGACCACTTTCAGATTTTTTTCAGAGGCAAGTGAAAATGTGTGATATTGAGTTCCTCTTGCGTTCAGTTCCTTTGTAAGATTTCTATAATCAGCCACCCTGGTGGGCTGAATTTTTAAGCCTTCGTCTACATTTTTAGCAGATCAATAACTTATTTGTAAGTTAGCCATGATGGTTCTTAGTGTTGTCCATCTCTGCTTTTCCCTTAGGCTAATCGGTGGCACCGTTTCATTGGGAGAGGCAGAGGGATCTGTAATGGGAACGTCCTCATCCATACCAACATCATTTGTTGGCTCAGCAGCGAGAGTTTTTCTCTTCTTACGAGCGTGGATTTCTCCTTGATCAGAAGGATTAAAGGTAGAGACAACTAGATTGAGTTTTTCCTCCATTTGAGGAGAGTCTTTATTTTCCTCAACGTCGACTTCAGGTGAAGAATATAAGTTTAAGTAGCCAGGCCAATCCCGTTCAAACTTTTGTAGAAGCTTTTTAATAAAAGTGAGTGCTAGCCTTTTATCGAGTGACTCGATAATGATGTCGTGGTCGATCATGCTATTAGGCCATGTCAGCTTGAACGTCTTTTGGAGTTTATCAATAAGTACAGAGCCGGCTCTTTATCGAGCAAATCAGTGAATACGTCTAGGTCAGGTACGCTCATATCGTTTTAACTGCGTATGAGCGTTAATAAAAATCCCGCAGGTCTAAAGACCTGCCAGCAGGAATTTTTGTAGAATATTCCCCAGCCGCAAAGGACTGCCAGCAATACCAAGTGTAGGCTAAAGAAAGCGATTGCAATTAAATTGCATCTAATCAAAGTCTTACCTTGATATTTCATCAAAATGAAGAACGCTTCGAATTCATTCATTCACAATCTCTTATGCGACAACTGACTCTGACAGTTAAACTAGCGATGGCAGAAGTTATATTATGTATCTATTTGTTATGACGCAAGACGCAAGACGTTGCTGACTATAAGGGCGAAGCAAAATGCTTTTTTATTCCCTGCTATCTGATAAGGATTACTGTGTGAGGAAAAGTTTATGAGCTAAGAGCTCTGCCTGAGTGGGTGCGATTCAGAGATCTTCATTTGGAAGTAGGATGGCCTTCGGTCTCCTATATTTTGAGAAATCTGTTTCATCATAATTATTTGTTATGCATAATTGTGTTCATATAATGTATGTAATTTATCTGAGAAATAATAAAATGTTAAAGAAAATGATTATTATTATTATTATTATTACTGCTACTATTACTGTTATTATTATTAATTTAAATGTATGTATATAATGTATTAAATAATTTCCTTTATATTTGTATTTATTACTGTATTTAACAGAAATATTTTTAAACATACCATAACTGTTTTCCTCATAACGCATATTATAAAACAAATCATTTTAAAATATTGTTCTTAAAATATTTTAATGGTTTGAAAATATTTTCCTGAACATTTAAAATAATACATAAAGAAATCATTTAATTATTTTTAAAAACAGTACACTGCAACATTACGCGACTTAGTATTTAACTGGTACTTTCGAAAACACACAGTCAACTTCGTTTTATGACAGGGTTCCGTTCCAATGATCCTGTCGTAAATCGAAAAGGTCGTAACTTGGAAATCACTATTATTATTATTTATATTATGTTATTAATATGATACGATATGATAACAGCAGATATTCCTGAATTGAATGCTGAAATGTGTAAGTCTATTTGCATGTATTTAACTAATTTGACTTTTTGATTCACAGTAAAATAATGCAATGTACAAATTATAACATAAAATTACTTCATACAGAACTGTACTATACTATAATAAATGAAGAAACATGGGTATAAAGGGTAGTATACGGAGTGTACCTTTTTTTTCCATTCACGGTACTAACGTACTATAGGTTGACCATTCAACACCTCTCGTGTATGGTCGTAACATTTAAAAAAGTGCGTCTGCACTTACCAGTAAAACAACCAGCTGGACACACATGGGACAAAGGTAATTCCTCAAAGCTGCTGCTTTATTAATTCTTCGACGATTCATTGGAGGAGGCAAGGAAAACTAAGCAAGCAAGAAATGCTTCTAAGCTCATCTTAGTGACTGAGTCGACAGCAAGATTGAGCTTCTTTAAAAATAAGTAACGTCTCCAATCTGGCGTGCACAGTTAGCCTTTTTTTTTTCTGTATAAATTTCTTTAGCCAACAATTGCAGCTTGCATTATATTTTGTTAAATGTGTCCATTTCCTCAAACAACCGAACTGCCTTATACTAACAAAAACAAGAAGTACAATGTATTCCTGCAAAGTTTCTCAGCATTTGGATCACTGGGTTGCGCTCCCCAAGGCCTTACACAGGGATATTTTAATTTTGATTATCTTGTACGTGTTAATTTAGGTGCGCGTGGGCCAAACAGTTATATATTTGAATTATCCTATTTGGTACTATTCATTGGTTGTTGTTGTTGTTGTCTTGTCCTTTGAAGAGTCTTAGATGTTTCCGTGCGCTCCTCGTACTGCTTTGGCTATGTCTGTGATTTTGTTTGTATAGAGCTGTTGTTCAGGATTAGGATCTATTTCTTGCAAGGCTGCTGTAATTGCTGGACAGGTAAAGATGTGAGTGGGTGTCAGTTCCGTATTGGGGCAGTTGTTGCAGTTTCTATATGTTCTCGTATCATCTGTATTGATCTTCATTCCTCTATAATGTCCTGTTCGTAGTCTTGCTATCGTAGTGGAGGTCCTTCTGTCAGCATTGATCTCGGGAATTTGATGTTGTATCACTGATTTCAATGGAATTAGTTTAGCTTTTGCTAGTGCATTGGCATCAGCAAGAGTTATCATATGAGTTTCTTGGTTGAGTTCTCTGGCCTCTTTTGCTAATTTATCAGCTGCTTCGTTGTGATCAATGCCTACATGAGCAGGAATCCATTGTAGAATGCAACTTTTACCTAAACACTTTAGATGATTTAAGAGTTTATGGATGTCTTGTGTGAGCTTGGTATTGCCATTTTTGATTGCCTCCATAGCTGATCTTGAGTCACTGTAAATTATAATTCCTTCAGATTGTTGAGATGATGATAGATTTAAGTAGGCTTCTAGTGCTTTAATTATTGCGTAGAGTTCGCTGGTAAAATTGGAAGCGATTCTCCCAGATCCAACTTTTATTGAAAGTTTTTCACCTTTCGGGAGTAGAAGGAGAACACCAGCGCCTCCATTAATCATATTGGTGTCTGATGATCCATCGGTATAACAAATAACCTGTTTGGAGGATGAAAGAAGGTTGATGGTATTTAGGCCTTTTTCTTTAAGCATTTCTTTTGGTTCTTTTTTTGTACAGAGTTTGGTAAGGTTTAGATTTATGAAGGTATTTGAAGGTAAAGGACTGGAAAATAGAGGTTCTTTGTTTATGTGGACATTTAGCTGATCAAGACCTATTTCTTTCCTGATAGTGTCATCATATTGTAAAGTCGATGATCTGTGAAGTCTGCAAATTTGGTTCCAATGTTCATAGGTTTTTAGGGAGACATGATCACTTTGGTAGCTTCTGATATTATTTATGAATTTTATGGTGGCAAATTTTCGTCTGTCCTCCAGCAGGTCAAGCCCACATTCCTGTTGGGCTCTGATGTTGTTAGTGGATGAGACTGCACCAATGATAATCTTGGATGCTTTTGCTTGTATTTTGTCTAGGTTTTTCTTTACCGATGAAGCCGAAGGTGACCAGATAGGTGCTGCATATTCCATTATTGGCCTTATTAGTGTAGTGTAAGTAGTTTTGAGGATTTTTGGCTTTGCACCCCAATTTGTTCCACAAAGCCTTTTCAGTATATTTAATTTTTTTAGAGCTCTGTTGGAAGTGTTAGAGATGTGTTGTGCAAAACGTAATTCCTGATCAAGCGTAATACCAAGGTATTTTGGATTTGTGACTTTTTCAATTAGCTTGTTATTGATCATGACTTTGGGATTGTAGGAATGTCTATTTTTCCTGTCTGTACTAAATGTACTTAGTTTTGTTTTGTCTGGGTTGATTTTAAGTTTGAGTTCGTTTGACCATTTTTCTAATCCTCTCATGGATTTGTTTAGAATTTCCTCTGATTCTTTGATTTTAGCACTAGTGTGCCAGATGGCTATATCATCTGCATAGCAAGTTACTTTTGTGTCTTCTGTAAGGTAGGGATGAATATTATTGACATATAGAAGGAATAGTAAGGGACTGAGTACTGAGCCCTGGGGAACACCAGCCCAGGTTCTCCGCTCTTTTGATATTGCTGTATTGATTCTGACTTTGATCTTTCTTCCTCTGATGAAATCAGCAATCCAGATTAAAGCGTTTCCTCTAATTCCAATATCATGTATTGTTTGTATTAATTTTTTGATCCAAACACGATCAAAAGCAGCAGTCATATCAAGGAATATGGCAGTTGTCTTTTTTGTTGGTTTTTCCTGAAATGAGTCTATTATTGTTTGGCAGAAATGGAATAATTGATCTGTTGTCGAATGACGAGTTCTATAAGCAGTTTGGTAGTAGTTGATTTTCTTATTTTTTGTCAGCCAGTGCATAAGCCTGGAGTGTATGATTCTTTCAGTAATTTTACAAAGTATGCTAGTTAATGCGATAGGTCTGTAACTTTGACATTCTGCAGCATTTTTGTCAGGTTTCAGGATGGGTACAATAACTGATTTTTTCCATTCTTTTGGAAGTTTGCCCGTTCGCCAAGAGGTATTGAGAATGTCCAGAAGTTGTTCTTTGGCATTTTTGCCAAGGTGTTTGACCATATGACCAAAGATAAGATCATTACCAGGGGATTTATTAGGTGCAGTTTTCTCGATTGATGAATTTAGTTCACTTAGTGTAAATTCTTCGGAGAAGATGTCATTAGTTTGGTATGTTCTTGCTTGTTTTAGCATTTGACTTGTGAGTTTATTGAGGGGCTTGTCCTCTCTGTTATACTGAAGTTTGGAGTTGTTTGAATAGGTTTTTGCCAGTGTGTTTGCAATTTCTTGATCTGTAATAGCTTGTTTGCCAGCATTTATGATGAAGTTTGTTTTCTGTTGGTTCTCTTTTTTGATATTGTCTAGGATTCTAATAATATTCCAGTGTTGGCTGTCTTTTCTTGGATCCAGGTTACTGCAAAGTTCCGCCCATTTCTCTTGTTTTCACTTCCAAATTTCCTGCTCTATTTTGTGTGTTATGTCCATTAATTTCTTTCTGTAATCATCAGTTTTATTAATTCTGAATTGTTCATTGATATTGTCTCTTTCTGTAATCATTGAATCAATATTGTGATCTTTCCAGTATGGTATCCAGGTGTTTTTCCGCTGGCCTCTTGGTATTGTTGCTTTGGCAGTTTTGCTGATGTGTGAAGTAAGGATTTGTAATTTTCTGTCGAGGTTTCCAGAGACAGGTTCATCTTGACAGAGGCTCTCCAAGGTTTGAGTAAACCTTGTCCAGTCAGCTTTTCTGAAGTTCCACGTCCTTTTGGTTTGCTGTTCTTGTTCAATCTTGAAGTTTAGTGTTGTTATTATGGGTCTGTGGTCACTGATGGCATTTCCCAGAATTTTCCATTGTGCACTTGATGCAATACTATAATTAATGGCTGTGATGTCAATAGCAGATTCAGTTCCCGTAGTTTTAGAAAGATAGGTGCTCTGTCCATTGTTAATTGTTGTGAGTTCCAAATCTGTAAAGAGGTCTTCCAATTGTTGACCTTTATGGTCTAAATTGGGGGAGCCCCACGTTGGGCTTTTTGCATTTAGGTCACCAAGTATAATGGTTGCATCAGTTAGAGAATCGCTTAGCTTTTCAATGATGTCTGTATCAATATTTGTATTATCAGGATGATAGACGTTTGTGATTGAAATAGAATGGTTTGGTAGATGTATTTCAACAGCTTGAGCTTCCGTTGAACTGTCATTATTTAAATATTGATTTAGGGTGATTTCTTTGAATTTGATTTCTGGGGTCTTCAAAAGGATAGCAAGCCCGCCACCTGTTCTTTCTTCTCTATCCTTCCTAAGAACTGTGTATCCTTTGATGTTGAAGTTCAAATTTTTATTTAGTTTTGTTTCTTGTAGACAAGCTATATGGATATTATTTTTATATAGCATGTATTTGAGTTCATCCATTTTTCTCTGAGTACCGTTGATATTGAGTTGCAAAATGTTAATATGAGTCCTCGTAGCATATTTATCATCAGGAGCCCGGACTGCAGCCCCAGACGCGTCGGCTTCCCCGGACGCAGTAGCATTGGTTGAAAACTTTTTATGACTCTTCATTAGAAAATGGGTGCCGTTGCCACGTTAGTCACCTTGAAATCGGACCATAAGAAATTTGGTCAAGAGCTTCAAGGGTCCAGGGGGGGCCGCGAGGAGGTGTGGTCGGACTTCTCCCCCCCTATTCATTGGTATGACAGGAATATTCAAGCAATATAACATCATTCTGTTTTTCCATTATATTAAACTGCGCTGTTCATATGAATATGAAAACAATACATTGAGTAAAATCTCTTTTTTTTTTTAATTCATTTCATCGCAGGGAACACGTTTAGGAGTTAAGAAAAGAGTGTGGTTTATAAAACTTTAGTGATGTAATATGACCGAATATGGAATCCATGATATCAAAAATTACCATGAAATTCTTCGAAAAGGAAGCTAAATCATATCTCATACGTCCGTCAACAAAATGTCATATTGTCTTTTTTTTTCAATTAAAAGAAGGAAATCACAGAACATCTCTGTATTTGTATCAGTGCTCGTGTTCATGTAGTTTCCAATGATGCTACAATTTCCGCGCATACTCTCTCTCTCTCTCTCTCTCTCTCTCTCTATTGTTCTTTATGTGATCTACCTGGATGTTTTTTTTTTGGTGGGGGGGGGTTCACCTTCCATGATCACGTTTCCATCTTACATCAGTGCCGACTTACATCAATACCGGATGTAGGTTGAAAAATCCATTAGACCAACCAGCCAGTAAGTTCTTTTGTCATAAACGAGCTATACATTTTCAATATCAGTTGGAGTTTACAGAACTATTATATACTACGCGATCATGATGTATGTGACATATTTACGCTGTTCAAAGAACTTTATCGCGCAGTGGAATCCAACTCCGTAAAAATACAATCATATAATTTCGTTTGGTTATTTTTGATACTACAAAGAAACTGACTGAAACCAAAACTAAAATGATTCAGAAAAAAGTTCTTTGAATAACGTAAATCGAATTTGTATTCTGGAAAATAATCATTTTCCAGAATACAAATGCGAAATCGAATTAATTACATTCTTATTTCACGTTTTTTTATCTAATAATATCTTATATAGACATAATAAAATCCTGTAACTCTGATAAAACTATAACTGCACTTATGTTTTAATATGAATATATAAAATACAATGTTTACATTAAAAGAATAGAATTTAGATTTGCGTGATTATAAAATTTAGGCTATAATTTCACTTATCAAACATCTAATGTAATCTAACGTAATAACCTAATATACGTAATAACGTAATATACGGCACGTTTTGCTAATAAAAACTGAATATAACTGAAAAGTTATATTCTGTGTCGGAAAGGGGCCACTGAAAAAAAATATATATTATAATATCGAAATCGCACACGCGGGAAAAAAAAAAAAGTAGCATAGCTAGGTTTTAGGGCCTAAGAATTTTCCAAGGACGATGAAACCTAGCTATGCTACTACTTGCGAGGAGGCAGTAAGGAGCGGTTATTATTTTATTTCTTTTTATTTATTTATTTATTTTCCGATGAGGGATTACGATTTCCTCAAGACAGGGATTATGATAGCTTAGGTGAGTAATGTAAGTTATGCAGCACGGTAATAAAGGGATTTTGAAATGAAATTCCCGCGAGGAAAGTTTATAAACCTATTGTACATTAGTATTAGTGCCGTGGGTAGGTCAAGAGTTAGACAATCTGGAAGCCCTACTCTGTAAACCGAACTTAGAAATCCATTTAAGCTACGGAGTGGCGTAGGGAAAAAAAACAGAAAATACTATTCCTAGAACATCCCTAAATGAGGAAAGCAATAAATAGAAATAGAAAGTGTAAAGAAGCAAAAGAACAACGGTATAAAGAGAAATGTAAAGAAATAGAAGATCTAACAAAGACTGGGAGAATCGATAAAGCTTATAACATTATAAAAGGAATAAATCAACAAAACAAGAAAAGAAGTACAATTATCAAAAAGAAACAGGGGAACATATAGATAAGGAAGAAATTTTGGAAAGATGGAAGGATTACTTAGAAGATCTATATAGTGGAAAAGATCTAGATGCCAAGGCTATAGAAGATGAAACAAGACTTGATATGAAAAAAATTGGTCCAACTGTATTAAAAGATGAATTTGAATGGGCACTAAATGAATTGTCAGCCAACAAGGCACCAGGCGTTGATAACATCCCCTCAGAATTAATAAAATATTCACGAAACATAACTAAGTCATACCTTTTTAAGATCATGAAGGATATATATGAAACGGGGATCATTCCCAAATACCTTACACAATGCTATATCATACCCTAAAGTAAGTAATGCAAACAAGTGTGAAAATCATCGAACAGTAAGCTTAATATCACATGCATCGAAAATACTACTAAAATTATGCAAAAAAGACTAACAAAGAAGGCTGAAAAGTATATTGGTAATGACCAGTTTGGATTCAGGAAACAGCAGGGGGACAAGAGAAGCAATCCTAGCTCTAAGAACAGTTATCGAAAGAAGATTTGAGAAGAATCAAAATACTCTGATAGTCTTTCTTGACTTGGAGAAAGTCTTCGATAGTATTGACTGGAACCAAATGTTTCACCTCCTAAAAACAATAAAGGTAGTCTGGAGAGATAGAAGGCTCATATTTAATCTTTACGAGCACCAAGAAGCCCAAATAGGAACAGCCAGCAATAAAACAAAAATCGCAATAGCAAGAATACGTAGAGGTGTAAGACAGGGATACTCTCTTTCACCCATACTTGTTTAATCTCTATATTGAAGATGCAATAAATAAATTGAAAGAACTAATAGAAACAGGAATTAAGATAAATGGAATTGATATTAACTGGCTATGGTTTGCTGATGATATAGCAGTCATAGCTGATAACGAAGACAACCTGAAATCCACCCTGACAAAGATGGAAGAAATTTTCACACAACAGCCTAAAAATTAATTATAAGAAAACAAAACTAAGAAGTAAAGCAAATCCAATGAAAATAAACCTGGAAATAAAATAATAACCTAATAAGCATTCTACAACAGAAGAAACATTTTTACCAGTAAAAGACTTAGCACCCAGCTCAAAAAAAGGCTAGTGAAAACATACATATGGAGCATTGCATTATATGGTTGTGAGGTCTGGATGCTAACAAAACAAGACATCAAAAAGTTGGAGGCATTTGAACTTTGGTGCCGGAGAAAGATGATGAAAATTAGTTGGACAGAAAGAAAAATTAATATAGTTCTAAATATAGTTCATTAAGAGCGGTCACTAATGAACCACATCAATAAGAGAAAAAAAAAGCCTAATTGGACACCATCTGAGGCATGGGGGACTGATTACAGAAATAATGGAGAGGACTGTAGAAGGAAAGAGGCCAGGAGGAAGACCAAGAATTTCATATATAAATAACATAATGATGCTAACAGGCGCTAAGAGTTATGAAGAGATAAAAAGAAGGTCACAAGACAGGATGTTATGATGTGCTGCTATAACTAACCAATCTTCGGATTGATGCACTAAAAAAGAACAAGAATGGTGCTGACGCTGGAAGAAAAGGCGTTTATTGTTGAGCATTATTTTCATTCATCCGGAGTTGGTAGAGCAAATGGTGCAAGCCTACAAGTGTGCCACAAGCAACAGTGTCAACATTGCCTTAATCGAGAGGTTCCGACGTACTGGAAGTGTTCTGTCGCAATGTAAAGGGGTTTCGGGGAGATCACGAACTGTTCTGACACAAATCAGAATCACGGGTGTTTGCTGGAGCAAGTATTACAGTCTCCGAAACGCAGTCAACGCCGAATATCGGTAAAACTTGGAATACCGAGACTGTTAGTACAGAGAAAGGAACTGGGTGCCCTTTCGTATGTCACTCAGGTAGGTCAATGTTTAAAAGCAACGTTTTACGCTGCACGGCGGGAAGACTGTGCACGCGCGCTGGCCAATGTCTGTGAAGATTCGTCCTCTTTCTCCACAGACGAACCTACAGGTTTTTTGTTTCTAGAGACCGGAATTTGTTCCAAGATAAAACCTCTTCACAGCGAGAAGGTCACCGCATGGGTGTGGTTTCCAGTCATGGCATAATTGAGCCCTACTTCATTGAAGATGGTGGTGTAACCGTGACCTTGAAAAGCGAACGCTAGATGGAGAATGTGTTGGTTCCATTCACCCAAGATATATTGCATAGGGTGTGTCGTGCAAAAAACAAACAAACAAACATTCTATTTCGTGCACGTATTTTCCAACAGGACGGAGCAACCTGTCACACATCACGTGGTTCTAAAGTCTATTTCTCAGAACTCTCTTCCCCGGGAGGTTAATTTCGAGGTTCACAGAATTCTCGTACCCTTTACGTTCTCCTGATCTCACGTCGCTTGATGCCTTCGTTTGGGGTATGTTGAAGGAATGAATATTCCATCATGACCCGCCTTCAAACCTTGATGAACTAAGGAATAAAATTACACGATATGTTCAGCAGATGTCTCAACCCTTGTTCTCCAAAATGACAGAGAACCTTGGCATGCACTACGAAACCTATCTTGAAAGACAAGGTGTCCATTTGAAGCACGTAATCTACCGTCGTTAATGCTTTATTCCACCAAGATTCCACCAATAGTTGTGGATGTGCATATCATCACGTGTAACCATATATTTCTTTTCTAATAAACCCATTTACTCCATAACATATATCGTTGTAGTTATTCAATTTTTTTTTTCTTCTTCGCCATACTGTACTTCAGGCCAGTAGTAAAAAGGGTGGTGTTTTCACACCGGGCGATGAAATTCATATAATCTCAAGAAATTCACAAATATATGCCTATAGGAGATTTTTAATCCACAAACTACTGGATGAAATTTAATGGAGATGCTATCCATTCGGTCAACTAGCAGGTATGGACTATAGGTTAACAAACTT
This sequence comes from Typopeltis vanoorti, assembly GCF_054136105.1. Classification (NCBI taxonomy): domain Eukaryota; kingdom Metazoa; phylum Arthropoda; class Arachnida; order Uropygi; family Thelyphonidae; genus Typopeltis; species Typopeltis vanoorti. Next base: position 83,447,088 of record NC_143562.1, read on the forward strand.
TACAGGATGGAATTCACAAAAAAAAAAAAAAAATGATTACAATTCACATTCGTTCCCAGCATGCAGTATGTAATAAATGCTACGCGAATGTTCAAAAATTGAGATTATTATTATAATCTGAAATAGTTTTAAAAGGCAAATATTATCCGCTCGACAAATAAGATGGTACTTTTATTATCAACTTTCTTAATATTGCGATAAAAATATAATCCATTTTTATCGCAATTCCGCATTTAAATAGTTTCGCTAAAGCGCTTATGCCCCCCCCCCTCACCCTTACACAAACAAACAAACCAACCAAGTAAACTCATACAGCTGATTATAAGAACTAAAAGGGACAAAAACTCTTCCAGAAGCCCATTGGATAAAGATTGGTTAAATGCTGGGCTGACTACTGGTTATGAGTAGTAGGCAGCGGCCCTGGCAAAACTTATTTAATCAAACGTCTAGTTTTACAGATCGGCTTCTGTTCCTACACTGAAAGGAGTAATTAAATTCTAACTGTAGTCTCTGAGAATGGATAAACATTTTAAAACGCGAAGAATACGTAACTAGAAATACATAAAAAAAAAAAAAAACATATAACCGAGAAACTAATGACTCGCAAAAAGTTAAGCAGGTTTGAGCGCGGTTAGTGGTTAGAAGGGAGAAATCGTTCGATGGTGTTGGCACATTCTCCCTCGATGAGTCTTTGGACTCCCTGGAGGTGTCACATAATAATGATAATAATAAATATAATTTATTCTATAAAGAAATTAACAAGACTCTTTTAACATCAGTTAAGTGATATTTGTCCAGTTTAATGCTGCCGGACCGCATGGGTTTATTTCCGCTATGAATACAGATGTTCAAATATCACTGTTTCACACTAATCAAAATAATTCTATGCTATCGAAACTTTATCAATAACTTAAGCTGAGAGACAATTTTATTACTCAAGGAAAAGGATACACAAGAGCACTGACCATGTGCAGTAGCGCTCACAGTTTCTTCCTCATAATGACGCTCATCATTTGCGTCATGAGGAAGAAAGAAAATTTTTCTCAGTGGCGACATGTGCTCTGATCATTTAAGAAATTGCTTACCTACAGTCATCAAATATATTTCAGAGAAACGGGGAGATAAAACCCCTACGGTAAAAATGACATCCGAGGGGATCCTGATTGATAAATGTTATGAGATGTCCGAAAACAAATTTAAAGAAATGCACAAAAAGTCCATCAACAATCCTTTCGATTTCTGGTGGGACATTGCTATGGAATTTGTTTGGAAAGTTCCACCTGAGGAAAAGAGTTTTTTTGAATATAACTGGGATGTATCAAAAGGCCCCGTTTATGTCCACTGGATGAAAGGTGCTGTCACAAATATGTGTTATAATCTACTCGACAGACATGTGGAACGAGGACTGGGAGATCAGATTGCGTACTACTGGTAAGCTTTCATGTAACTGAAGCGCTTCTAATAAATACTCCTAGATGCTTAAAATACCTCATTTTAAGTACATTGCTTATAATATTTGGAAATTCAAATGTCACAGCTATCATTTTTAAAATAATCAGAAAATTTAAAGTTATTTACTTTATATATTACATATCAGCTAAGAGTTTTGGACAAATCTCTCTGGCTTTGCTACTTCACTTATGATTTGATATGTCATTCAGTTAAGAAAATTGATAAGTTAAAGCGTTTAAAGATACCATTATCAAGTTCATATTTCCTTTAAATGTCAACACTGAACTAGTCTGGTCAGGAATGCGTATGGTTCGTCTATATACACTATCCATACAATTAGCAAAACACGTCTCTAAAAATGTAAGATGTTGGTAAAATATTAAGAATATTCATAAACATTTTCATAATCATATTGCTTAATAAACTTGGAATGTCTTTTTCAGCATTTATGAGGTAAAATTATTTACTGAGTGACTTTTGAACTTGAATTTGAGGAGCCTGGTGGTATTAAGTGCATTCCAAACAGCGAACTTCAAATTGGGTAGTGTTGTATTTAACATTTCAGTAATTCTGATTTTTGAATATGATAAATGTACATTTAGAAATAAAATATTCAATAAATATATTTTTGGTACTTGTATAGGTTTATTCAAGTTTCCTTAACTCTAGACTGCCCGAAGAAAGACTAGTATATGTTCGAACCTATAATAGTATAACTTTCTTCAGTCAGCGCACTAACTACGGGATCTCTTTTTCAGGCTTTTTTTTCGGGTTCTCGAATTGGCCGATTTTAGGCCAATAGGATTTATTTAGCCCTGAACTTGGGCTTTTACCGGCAACTCAGAATAAGCACAAAACTTGCACTATTTTATACAATACTAGTTAGGATTAGGAGCATAAGATGGTTGACTGCTGCACTCACCAGTAAGTCTTTAAATCACAGCCATGAACTCAACTACCGATGGAACTAGTCTGTCCATCGTCGTCTACTTCCTAAAAGGCGTTCGAGGAGTCATGGGTTTTTTATTATTTTAATTTTATTGCAGAATAAAATAAATCTTTTTTTTTTTCTTCAATTAAAATCATTTAAAATTATTACATGTTTTAATTCATAAAATACACAAAGAAACTGCGTGGGCTTTTGCAACTGATTTTTTTTCCCATTTCGATAACAATAAATGCAGTTCACATCAAAAATTATTACTTTTTCTCTTCTAAATTTCTTATTTTGATTTTTGCCTTATATTTATGCTTTTAAAGGGATTAAAAATCAAAGTTTTATGCGTATCTTAATTTTAATGTTTCATATTAGATATAATGTTCCACGGTGTTCTAAGCTTTCTAATAAAACTTTCTAATAAAATCAAACATTAAAGTATAGAGCCGAGAGGCTTCAATCTGGCATTAGAAAGATATTGAAAGGAGGAATGTATCCATCTATATTTTATAACTAAATGTAGAAAGAAACTTGAGTTTCGAAAATTTACCTGAACTGATGAAAACATAACTTTCTCATAAGATCCTTGGTGCTATTTATTTCGTATGATGATAAAAGGGGATATCAAACTGGCCTTGAGTCTCTTTAAGATCCCTGGTAAATTTTCGATAAGTTCTTTCTATATTTAGCTATAAATATGGATGGATCTATCCATACTATACTTTATTTCAATATCTTACTAATGCCTAAATTGCCTCTCGACTTTATACTCGGATATTTGATTATGCACAATACAAGAGTTTACTTATGCTGAATTTAACATTTTGACATAGGATTGTTCTCGTGTATTTAACAGAGAGTTCTTGCTCTCTGTTATGTTGTCTCAGCTGTCAGACCAGTGAAACCTAACCAATGCACTAATAAAAGGCGAATAGATGGGCCTCTAACAGAGTTCGTGCTTTTAAATAGTGCAAGCCAAGGCAACTCCAATTCCAGCTTATATTCTAAAAAGCTCTCTGGTAAATTTCAGAAACTTTTAACTGTCCTTCTTTCTACATTAGCTATAAAATATGGTTTGGAGCCATAATATTCTCCATAATAGCTGTCATTAAATTTTATAGGGAACATTTATTTAAAAAAAAACAGTACAGCACAAAAATCAGAAAAAATTGTACTTTTTTCTTCAAATAACAAAATAAAAATATTAACGTAACTTTTATTTTAAATTGTGAATTTAACGAAATACTGTGAATTCTCAATAAATTATAATGTTGGAAAATAAATTTTTCGGTGTTTTTGGAAGAGGTCTATGCCTGATTTCTTCATGAATATTTCTGGCTGCTAATGAAAAATCTCTTTCGAAGCACAGGCTGGCAGCCAGTGCGGAAAGCAATTTTCTCTCAGACATTTTACTGCGAAATACGTTTAATTTGGAAATTATTTTTTCTTTGAGCAACTGAGTATTGTCTGTTATGCATTCATGCGTATTAGTCTGTTATTTCAGCCATAGCGTGATTGCAAAAAGTTTTCCTGTTTGTTCAGTCCTGGGACCATTACTGTTTAATTTGTACATAAATGATATCGGAAATAACCCGAAAGGAAATATTCAGTTGTTTGCTAATGATTGCGAAATTAGGTAATACTTAAACAAAGCGATGTGGAGAGCTTTCAGGATGACTTTAATAGGCTGTCGGTATGGGAAAAAGTTAATGGATATCAGTTTAATGTCAAGAAATGTAAAGTTTTGCATTTTGGGATAAATAGATTATAAGTTGTGTATCACATTGATGGCACTACTCCAGGAAATAGATGAAGCTACAGATTTTATTGGGGGAGAGCAGAGAGTTAAAGTTTAGAGGACATACTGCTAAGTTTGCTAAGGTAGATCATAAGATAACTTGGGTATTGAAGAACACATTAGCAAATAGAGAACAGGAAGTAGTTATTCCTCTTTATAAGGCCTTGATACGCAAACATCTGGGTTACTGTGCTCAAGTCTGGTTCCCTGGGTTTCTTGGGGATGAGGAAGTGGGAGAGGATTCAGAGGCGAGTGACCAAGTTGGTGAGTGACCTGTGGAATGTCCCCTATGAGGATAGATTAAAGTTGTGTGGATTGCAGAAGTTGGTTGATAGGAGAAAAAGAGAGGGATATGACAGGAACGTTTAAGTTGCTTAAAGGGTTTTATAGGACAGATGCAGGGGAAATATTTCAGCACTTGGCTAGAGGGACCAGAACAAGGGGTCAACTCTAGAAGTCGAATAAAGGTGTGGTTAATAGGGATGTGAGGACTAGATTTTTTTGCTTGAAGAGTCTAAATGAGTGGAATGAGTTGCCAGAGACAGTTGTGAGTGCCTTGTCTGTTAATAGGTTCAAGTAGAGTATCAAGTATGATAGACTGTGTGGATAGATTAGGTCTCCAGCGATAAGTCTTCGGACTCCATGGAGGTACCCGTATAATAATAATACTACTACTACTAATAATAATCTACATCCTTTTAGATTATTTGCTACCGTCAAATAGGGTTTGTTATTTGTGTGTGGGGGAGTTACTTTAGCTTTTGATTGCTTACTTGTTCTTACATTGTAGTTTCATTGTTTTATTTTACAAATTCATCACTACATGCGTTTCCCAAAAATACACATTTTTGTGTAAGCAGCTATTAAATTCCTTTTTGTCGGTAAACAAGATATTTTTATACTCTGACTCAGGTAAATAGATTTTACTGAATATTGGTATTTATAATCATTAATAAAATTTATAGAACCGTTCCTATTTTTGTTTCAATTGGACAAATTACAGAACACAAAAGGTAAAATCGTCTGAAATATATATTGCAACAAGTCCTATCTAAGTGGATGAAAATGAATTAAAAAAATTGTTTTATTTTATGGGATTTAATATTAACGTATGATATCGTCAAAGTGCTTCAATTTGGCTTTTCAATCATTTCTAGCGGCAAAATTATTCGAACTATATTAGAAAATTCTTATTGGTTGAATGTCATTTAATAAAATTTTGCATTAAAGTTCTCTATTAATTTTTTCGAATAATTTCAATTTTGGTTTCAAACGAATAATTTTAGATATACCAATCGAATTTTACAGAATTATCGCTATTCTAGACGGTTCTCTGAATAAAGTAAAACTATCACAAATATCATAATGTTTTTTTTTTTTGGGGGGGGGGGAAGAGACAGGAAATACCGACTCAGAAAATTCAAAATATACTTGGTCGTCAAAACGCAAATTAATAATTAAAAGAAAAAAAAATTTTTTTTCCCTTATAAGTCCATTTTTATCACCAAATGATACTAATAATAATTCTCTTTTCTCTTTTTTCCCCTTATAACTAGACCATTTTTAATTGTCAAAACGATTTGATCAAACAATAATCATTACCAGACTTCATAAAATTTAATGAAATATCGTATTTAGTCTAATTTCAACTAATGAAACTAGACTATTTCAAAAGCATAAAAACAGGCAAAACGGAATAATGTTTATAGTGAATCGTCGTGAATGAACGGTGTCACTATACAAGAATAATATAACGAAACAAAACTTTTAATGTTTATCTAACCATTTCCTTACTTGTTTTAAAGAACTTTGGTGTTAGGAGATATAAATTCTTTCCAGTAACATATGGTTTAAATTATCTTTGCTATACTGCTGTCTGTCAATTGGTCATTTTAAGATTAAAACTGATTCAGACGATATCTAGTATGAAGAAAGTTACTAGAATTTATTAAGAAAAGAAATCATAGTGATTTCCTAGATCAGCGCTTCCCAAACTGTGGGCCGTAGGTTTTGTTGAAGGGGAAGGGGGTGAAATAATGAAAACAAATTAAAAATGTTTTAAAGACTAAGTAGATTTTTTTTATTTTAAAAGAAACGTATTTAATTTTTATTTATTATTTATTTTTGTTATTTTTTACATTTTAATGGGAAAAAATCACATATTAGTGCAGGTTCACAAATTTTGCTTCCTGCGTATTTCGGTGCTTAATGAATATTATTAAATATATGCTTATTCAAATTTCAAAGCAGAAATCTAAGATTTGTAGTTTCAAATATTTCACCTGATATTGTTCTAGCAGTACTGAAACACATCCATCACATTAAATTGTTATTAAACTTCTTTTATGTTTTTACTTCTTTCTTTATTACTAATCGTTTTACGTTTCATGTGCAATAACAATATATCCATCTATATAAAAATATGAGATAATGTGTCATGTCAAATGTGTATGTAAGATGCTAAAATATTTGCATTTGATTTTTGCAATATTCGCTGTGTGTGTTTTGTATTGAATATAAATACAATATATATTATAATAATATATGTCTATATTACAATTTTTTTTCGAAGGAGGGGGACCGTGAAATATTTTAATTCTTCCAAAGGGGGCCCTGGCATCCAGAAGTTTGGAAAGCACTGTCCTAGATTAACAAGCATCAGAACATAAGTAAATAAAGTCGTTTGAAGTTTTGTGTACTTTCTCGATCTTGCGTTACTCGGTAATCTCACAAGCTGCATACTGGGGGCATATGATTTGCTTATTCAAGTTGCGACACTGTCACATGACACACATCAGATATTATATGAACTAGAAGCAGTGGCGTAGCTAGAGGGGAGCGGAGGGGGCAGTCCGCCCCGAGCGGCACTTTGAATCTGTTTGAACTTTTACAGTTAATTCTAAAATACAGTCTCGAGAACACAGTTCCAAATATTGTAATATTGCTGCGAAATATCCTCACGATTGCTGTAAGTGTTTCTAGTTGTGAGAGAAGTTTTTCTAAATTGAAATTAATTAAGAATTATCTACATTACTATGAAATAGACTTCGCCAATATCATCGACGATTTTGCTAACAGAAAAGCAAGAAATATAACATTTTAGAATGTTGAAATTGAAGTTTTACTTCAAAAATAAACATAGCGTTTTAATTTATTTCTCTATACGTCGTTTTGACTTTTTGTAGTATTTCTGGTGTATTGAGAGGGGCGGCAAACTCAAAGACTGCCCCGGGCGGCAAAAGCTCTAGCTACACCACTGACTAGAAGGAGTAAACGCTATTTCAGAAGAGAGTTGGCATTTCACAAAATAACTCTTAAAATGCTTAAAACACACGTCTCTTCTGAGCTATTATCATAAACAGTTCCTGATAGCCGGTACTCGAAAACCCACTGTTAAATTCATTTTTCCTTGCCTAGACAAATCTTTGCTCAACGCAGCTGCAATCTAAGCAACGTTTCACTATCCAGATCATTCCTTAGCACACACAACTCCCTGTCACTCTTGCATTTATCCTATAGATCAACAAAACACCATATAAAGTTTTCTTTTTCTACATGTCTTTACTATCATCATAATCATCATAATAATTCATACAATTCATAATAATAATTATAAAGATTCTCCGTATCATAGGGGATTCGAATTCAGATCTTTCCAGAAACTAATAGGCATCGTCGATAACGAGTGACTGCAGACCTTATTATCAGGGGCACGCCAAGGGTATTTGCCGCCCGGTGCAAACTTTTATCGGTCTCCCCTAATACTGCATTGTATAATCCAAATTAGATATTAGCTACATAAAATGTTGCCCTATCAATGATGTCGCCCGGGTGCGATGCATTAGTGATTTTTATTATTAGTGATTTTAATTAACTTATTAACTTTTACAGCTTAAACGATGTTAATACAAGAAATATACTATTAACAACTTTATATAAAATTTTAAATTGAATGGTGATTTAATAGTATTAATATCTCAGTGCACGGATAAATGAAAAGATAATAATGAATAAAGAAATAAAGTGGAAATTTTCTGAATTTGAAAAACGTAAAGCTTAGACATCGGAGGTCAGAAACGGAAATCAGAAAAAAAAAATAGATTTTAGAAACCATATGGAGAAAGAGAGAGAGAGAGATTAATTTATTCACTCACTATCAGGCAAGAGTTTTCTCACTCTCTATTCGGAAAATAAATTCCACTCATTTACTCTCCACTCATTTGTCACTCCCCATGAAGAAAAAAAAAGAAGAAAACACTTCATTCTATTATTCACTATACCCTAAATAAAATGATTTATATTTCTTAAAAAAAATTAGTGCTCAGGGTTTTACAGGATTTACTTTTATGTTTCGTTTTATTGTAATATTTTATACGTGGAAGAAACATTTTCATTGTGATGATGTTTAAAAACATAAGGTAAGAACAGATAGCTCGCAGAGGAATGTGAATAGAATAAGAAAGAATTTGCGTCATTTCTTTTATGTGGCTGTACCCATCAGCTGGAAGCTTACAGGACAAGTAGCAATATGGGCATATGTAGGAGTGTACAGAGTGATCCGATTTCTAGATGTTTAAGAGTACCGCACCGGTAAAAATCCATATCCAGTTAGTACACAGTATGGAAAGAAAACGCCATGTTACGGAAAAGCCCAGTCAGTTATGATTTGACATGATGTACTACCTTCCTAACGACAGCATGGCTGTACAACACAATCATTACTTGTGTTGTACAACTCGGCTGTACAACACAAGTAATGATTGTGCTTGTTGAATTTTATCCTGGAACGAGAATGTGAATGTTAAATGCTGTTGTAGTATGGCAGATCAGTTAATTCTGATCACTCACCTCGAACACCCTGGGTTGCCATGAAGGAATCATCACACCAACGATGCCCTATCCATCAGTGATTTTTATCTCTTTGGGCCACTGAACAAACATCTGGCTGACAAGTACTTTTGCAAATGACGACGGTATACATCATATAATAGGCACATCGCTTTATCACATAATAGCCAAAGATGCTTGGTGACTATGTGGAAAAGTGATGTGTACAAAAGCCGATTTGTGTCATGCATCTACGTCAGAACGAAGTCTTTCATTCTTGTTACATTCTTCTGTGAAATATCCCTGTTCAGTTAACAAATGGACATGCTTTCACTTGAGTATTTATAAGGATTTTGAGTATCTTAGTTAACAGAGTATTTAAAATTAAGAATCGCAGAGTTAATTACAAGAAATTTTACTTGTCAGGCAACTTATATATAGAGAGAGTATTCTATGAAAAACATATATATTCTATGAAAAAGCATTCTATGAAAAACAGAAAGTATACCAGGGAAAATTATGAATCAGCATTTTTAAAGATAAAGCTTTCGATCGACTTTTATCATCGCTGAAATCTTTTGTAAGCTTGTCACAACATTTTCAAAACTTAATTTAATTTACTCGACAAGATAATTTTGAGTAACGTTTAAATTATAATTCTTGTAATAACTAAATTACTTGTAATAACTAAAAAGTATGCGTGATAAAATTTTGTTTTGAGGATCTTCATTCTCAGATTATCCAAGTGCAAGAACCGCTGCATCCCATCGTGCGAAGAATTTAAATGGTTCAGATGTACAAAGCTGTAGACAAAAGTTTCATTATTTCAAACAAGACGCTTAAATGCATAGCACGCAATATTGCATGTCAGAGTTGCTTAGCCTACAACAAATAAAACAGCGTGCCGTTAAGTAATGAGATTGATTGATTGAATTTAAATTTAAAGCACCGTGACAGCCAGGATAAGAGGACAAGTTTAACAGACAAAGTCAGAATGGGCAGAAAATTATGGATCGCACACGAGAAAAATTGCAGATGTTACATAAGATATTAGGTAGAAGACAAGGATTTCGATATAAGTAGCAGATTATTAAGCCAATTAAAATTTTAATAACAATAGAAAGGATTTTTCTGCTGGAACATACTAGTAGTCTTATAAGTATGAGGAAATAATCGTCTAAGTAAGACACAGAGAAATATAATATAATGATTCTGATGGTTTAAAGTGAATTCCTATAACATAATCATTACTATGGAAATGAAATTTAATCACAATCTTCGTTACTATGGGGAGGGATCAAAATGGTGTTAAAATATTCCGAAGTCAAAAGGCAAGGCATCCAATGAGGATCCACAAATTTCTGGTTGAAGCTCTGACAAAACGAAATGCTTTAGTTACGGATAATACCGAACATATTTATATTAAAAATAAATTACTTGGTAACAAAAACTACAAAACTACCAGTACAATAACGGGATTAACTCATAGATTTATTCTAAAACTAAACACATAAAAGGTCAGTTCATTATTTATTTATTTATTTTTGAAGTTATAAGTAGTAGATTATTACTGAATTAATTTTAATTCAGTTAAAATTACTGAATTAATTTTATTGTTATTCCATAAACTCTTCCAACTAATATATATTTTGTGGTTGCTGAATCAGTGGTGCATGGAACTGTTTAGCGACCAGCCTATTAAAATTATTCTAAATTCTAGTTGGCCTACAAAATCAAGTGGTCAATTAAAGGACATATATGTATCTAATTTCGAAGGTCAGTCACACACACCATAGGTTGGTGACAACATAATCATGGGATACTCGGAAGTGATATACAGGTGTTTTTCCATTATCTTTCAAGCTAAAATACAAAAAATGCGTGAGGAATGTGAAGATCAAACTGGAACTGTGAAACATGATCTCTCATTAAAATAAGCATCAATATCACAGGAAAAACCTCATTGACAGGTGAAAATTTGTCAGGAGTATCGTCGGCAGTTATACCCTTTGTGAAAGTAATTGAAACGACGATATGTTTAAGTTAAAGAAAAACGAGGTATAGCATAACCCCGAGTTAACGCATAGAGTGCGTGATTGAGGACATGGGATTTAAAAAAAAAAGCAGAAGGGGTGAATTTTAAAACGAAGGCGCAGTTCGAATGACAAACGCCAGGTTTGCAGTTTTCTATACACAGGAAATGGCTGATGGCTGTTAAAGGAGAAAGGAAAATCAGATCTCCCAGGAAGGGTGAGGAGTCATTTCCACAAAAATTTTGACAGACAGTTAAAGTCCAATAAGAGAAAGATAGCAAATATTAATTTATCGTATTCTGATATCTATTTTTTATATATATATATATATATATATATATATATATACTGTATATATAATTACAAATTCTAAATTCTAAAGATAACTTACAGAAAGATATTTTGAATTTAAATGAGATAGCCAAACGATACTCTATTCGATCACAAAAGAAATTATAAAAGAATTAAATCAGGAATCAGTAATAGAAGATAAAAAATTAAAAATATAAACATAAATAGATGGAACACGTTGTAAGAATGAAAACTGAAAGATTAACAAACAAATCTTCAATTACAAACCACTAGGAAAAAGAAAACCCAGGAAGTTCTCTTAAGAGATCCAACGATGACTTCTAAAGCCGGAAGGCCACTCTAGGCCTAAATCCTTGATAAACATGATGACGATGAATGATATATAACTTATATTTGAAGTATATGAATGTATATTTGAATGTATTTGAAGAGTAAAAAGAGTTATCAGAGATTTGAGTGGATAGATGTACAATTGTGTTTTAACAATTTCCAGATGTACAATAAGTGTTTTTAAGACTATCTAGTAAAAACAATGTCTAAATGTATTCCAAGGGTGAGAAGGTAAATAACGTAGGTGTGAAATGGGTAAATGAGGAGATTAATCATGCAATACTGAAGAAGATGGTATTATGGAGACAACAAAACATGAGTGGTAATAATCAATTTCATGAGGAGTAGAAAGAAAAGGCAAGAAAGCTCACTCAGTAGGTAAGACTAACAGAAGCTATCTAATGAAAAACTATATGGTGTTCTTTCGATAGGTAGTCAATAGCAATGATTATGGTAGGATGACAGGGACTGAAGAAAACAGTATGACGATAACTGCAGGAAAGGATATACTGTACATACATCTTCAAGGCCCACTCTTCCTAATTGGGTTGTGAGGGCAACAGCTGCAAGAGGAACTTCCAATGGTCACGATCCTCTGCCACCAAGCTCAGGTGTTCTGGTGGGATTCTCAAACGTGTCCACCCAAGGTTTTGGATATAATCTATCCAGCGAGTACTTGGCCTTCCACGTGGCCTCCTACCCTCTGGCTTGGCAAAGAGGGCCTGCTGAGGGAGCCTCTCTTGTGGCATTCTGACCAGGTGCCCGTATCAACGTAACTGTGATCTCTCAACACGGAGAAGCAGCGGTTGAGTATTGAGGGTTTCCCGAATTGCAGAGCTTCTGACTCTGTCGAGTTTTGTCAGCCCCGCAATCCCTCGAAGGAACCTCATTTCAGCCGCTTGGATTCGTGTCCGCATTCTTTTGGTCATTACCCAACTCTCATGACCATAGGTGAGGATGGTGACATAGATTGTATTGAAGACAGCCAGCTTAGCCTTCTGGTTTAACTCCCGCTTCAATACTACCGAACGGCCAAGCTCCCACAATATTGAGCTTGCTAAGCCAATTCGAATATCTAGCTCTACGTCCCATTTTCCATCATTCGTGAATATGGACCCAAGGTATTTAAACTTTTCCATCTGCCTCTTTGGGATTCCACTTACATTTAGAGTGCACTGGGATGGTTGTCTTGAGACCACAAATGTTTCAGTTTTGGCCACACTGATCTTCATTCCGGCGTCTGCACAAACAGCTATAAACCTATCCAGGGTCCGCTGGAGGTCATCTGCGGAAGAGCTAAGCAGAACTAGGTCATGCAAAAAGCAGACGTCCAATGCTACATTTTCCAATTCTGACACACTCACTGCCTCGGCTGTGCCTATCAATTATTATATATATAAGAATAAAATAAAATAAAATATATGGACGTGTTACGTATTCGACATTTTTTCAGTCGAGATTCTTTTCAGACAAAAATTCAAGCATTTCTACAGAAGATTAACATTATCCGCCGTATTTAACTTTGGTTACCGGGGAAAGAACATCCAGACTACATTAAATAACAAACGTCTGAAAAGAAAATATCTGCTGGCAAAGGAGTTCAATGGAACATAAACTAAAGTATTCTCGAAAAGTCTATTCTTAATGGTTGTACAATGAGCGCTACGAAGCTCTAATGCATGAATTGCTTTTAATCAGGGATGATTTTGAAGAGTGATTATGTTTTAGCACAAAAAGTGCTAGTTTTTTTTATAAATTTTTTTGTATTCTTATGTTAAGTTATCTATTTAATTCCTATAAGACTCTAATAGCATGTTAGACTTAGTTCTTGCTCGTTTCGATATCTTTGGAACTTATATTTTCATAGATATTATGGATTTAATACTGGGTTGAAAATTCTGCAAGGAATAAAGTTTACGTAAGTGACAAAGGGCTAGTTTGTATGTTTTGCAGGATGGGAAAACTAAGAGTTTACAGGAGAATTCCCCCCCCCCCTCCCAATAACACACCTATGTATGAGACCGATCTCTCTGAATGAAGATCTTTCTCTCTCTCTCTCTCTCTCTCTCTCTCTCTCTCTCTCTCTCTCTCTCTCTCTCTACGCTTAAACGATCTGGTTCGGGATCTTCATTCCCTCTTACAGAAACCTTGAGAATCCCATCTAGAATGCGGAGAACCTTTCATAAAGGCTTTTTCAATCACAGATGAGTTTGATGAGTCCGAAATGGGGTTGACATTACCTGGATTCATTATGCTATAGAAAGTGTTTTTGATTATGAATTTCTATTGAAAAAATATGAAATTATGTCCTCCATAGTAATTCACATCCAGTAACAAATGCCAATTAGATATTTATACAGATCGTACACAATTTTGTGAAGATGCAATTCCGGTAATATCTGAAGCGAAGATTTAGAAAAAAAATATTATGTAATTAAACAACTGCACTACTCTATTTACTATACACACAAGCCATCTACAGGAGGAGTAGATCGTATCATAAACAATTAGTGCACAAATTTTAAGAACTATATAAAAATTAGCAAATATTATTATCATATATCGCTCCTTTCTTTTTTCTTTTTCTTTTTTTTTTCTTTCTTTTTTTCTTTTTTTCTTTTTCCTAGCTTGGCCTATTCTCAATTTACAGGACTGTTATTTAACCTACTAAGTTTCATGTACCCCTCCTGTATCATCGACCATACCTCAATTCAAAGGTCAGATGGGATTGTCATAATCAGCATTTGATATGTTTTCATTTATTTGTTTTAAGCAGATCTACTTATAAAGAAAGAGGTAATTATTTAGACACACAAAAAAAGAACAAATATCCTCTTATACAAATCTTTAATTAATAACTATCACATTACACTCCAACAAAATATTTCTACAGCACTCTATACTTTATATTAGATATAAGAACCTCGGAAATAAATACATGACAGAATTGTGTTAGATATAATAAAACCTTACTTAATGTCTCCATAAAATTTGGAAAGCACAACTTGCTTCGCTAAGTAGAAATGTAGTAGAACTTACTCAATTCGAACTTGAAAAGCGCAGTCAATTATGTGAAAATAGAGGCAAAGGTCTCTCCTTAGTGTGTAGCTCAAACTTTTTCAAGCAGTTTAATGAAATGTGAATTACGCAAACATTCTCGCATTATACTTCAACAATTTTTTTCCCTGGATTGTAAATAATAACTGCAAAGAACAAACCTTGTAAACATTCAGAATTTTGTCAGAATTCACGACTTTTAATCTTGTCAGTATGAGCGTATTATTTATAATTATAGTATTCTGTAATAGAACGTTTTGTGAATGGAATGGAAACAACACTTTCCCTTATTTAAACTTTTTGATTTTTTCCCCCTTTAACAGCCTAATCAGTAACTCAAGAAACCCACTCAAATGAAGAAAATATGAAACCACCATTTTCTCATTTATTATAATTATTTTGAGTGGCTATATTTCCTTATTCTGTTTCATAACGTTACTAGAAATATCTGTTGCCATTGGCTTGCCAACGTTTGTTGTTATTTAAAAAGGTTCACACTTTAAATATTTGCATTTATTATTACGACCGAAAATTCTACTAAAAAGAAATATCCCAGTCAAAGCATTTAACTTTCGTGCATAGTGAACACTTCCTTAAAAGCTGCAATTAGTTGTCTATAATTTAAAAGAACATTTAGAATAGAGTAGAGTGTCCTACCGCGATGAGTCCTTGGACGTAATAAGACTAATAATTTATATTATTAATAATAATATATTATTATTAATAATAATAATAATTGAGTGACCGTTTATAAGTATATCGCCATGTGGTAGCGATAATATGCATTTCTTTTACTTTAAATCCAGGAAACCAGAATTTTATTCTAAAGTTGCATTTATACCCGAGTACTCCTGTTCTTCAAGAAAGTAAACAACGCATCTACCCACTAGTAGATATTGTCTAAACAGAAGATAAATATTGCATCCATTCCCACAGTAAATATCACATCTATATACTCAATAAATATTAGGTAAATAGAACGGAAATATTGCATCTATACTCAATAAATATTAGGCAAATAAAAAATAAATATTGTATCTATACACACAGTACCTCTATTCTTCTAAAAATGTAAATATTTAACACATATTCATAAAATAGTTGACGTCAACACGTTTTAAAACCACCAAAAGAACTACTAAGATAAACAAACTTCATGAATATCCTCGCCCCCTGACGGATTCTCTGCTTTTCTTTTTTATGTATTACTCTTGAAAATATATAAAAAAAATGAATTACCATTTTTTTATATTTGAAAATAATAATAAAGCGAAATAATAAAATCATACGAAAAAAATAATAGAAATTGTTAGCATAAAGGCTAAACAAGATTATGAAGCGGTAAAAAAAATTCCAAAGAATTCTTTCTCCACGTGACAAGTAAAAGGAAGAATGACTTAGGAAAGATAACTTTAGTGGGCACTGGCAGCGAGTTGACTGAGTGAAATGTAATAGTGAAGTAAACTTTATATTGAGTGACCTGAGTGATAGGCTGACCATACGTACCGTTTTGAACGGGACAATACCGTTTTTTAATATTTTCCAGCCTTCCCATCGTTTTAATAAAAATGTCAATTTTGTCCCGTTTTTAATAAAGACTATAAATATACTTTAATATTGGTCAATCATAAATTATTATTCATAATCTATAATCGTTGTGGATCAGTGGACCCTCATAAAATCTATAATTATAAGGCAGTTGGATACATGGAATAAGAAAACATTCCTGTATCTGATAGACGGGTAGAGATTTTTTCTGAAATGAGTGAAAAACACCTAGACTTTCAAGACTTTTTGTAATATTGTAGAATTTATTCTTTGTCTTCCAGGAAGTACAGCGTCTGCTGAGAGAATACTTTCTGTTATGAACAGTCAAAGGAGAAATCTTGAGACAATGAGGGCTATGTTACTTGTAAGACAAAATTGTGTGATGGAGTGTGAGAAGTTTTATGATAAGTAGTTTAAAGACCGAAAGACAAGATGTAAAATTTTGTATGAGTTCTGTCACTGAAGAATAATGCTAAGCTCAATATGTTTATGTAATAAAGCTTTTTTTATCGACTTACTTTTTCATGAATACAGAATATTATTACATAATTCCCGTCTCTTTTTTGCCATCCCAATGTCCCGTTTTTGTCTCAAGGAAATATGGTCAGCCTACTGAGTGATCACTTATCAAAAGTAGGCTGACCATACGTACCGTTTATTTTATTATATATATTTTTTTCATATTTCCCGGCCGTTCCGTCGTTTTAATCAAAATGTCAGTTTTGTCCCTTTTTAATAAAAACTATAAATATACTTTAATATTGGTCAATCATAAATTATTATTCATAACCTATAATCGTATATCAATATCATGGATACCAGTAATTTTTATAACCATGGAGTCACATTGTTTGATACTAAATATCGATGTCTGCAGTTATTTATGCAGAGAAAACAAAAACTAGATGTTGGCAACACTTGCGCGTCTCAGACGCGGCGTCTGTTCTGCTGTAGAGTTAGTTTTTGGTTTGCTTGTATGCTAACCGGTGGCTTTGTTATTCAATGATGGTGGTTTAAATTTCATATTTTTTAAAGCTTTAAGTCCTTGCAATGTCAAAGAGGCGAAACTGCAGTTTTAATGACGATCTCCAAAAATCATTCAATTTTATTAAACTGGACAAGCTGTGTGATGATGGAACAAAAGTGGTATGCCAACATTGTAATGTCCATTTTTCCGTTACTCGTGGAGGCAGAAGGATGATGAAAAGATGAAATGATGAAAACATAAGGATGATGAAAAGACGAAAAGACTCTGGCTTCAGTTATAAACATCAGCTCGTTTATGGTGAGAAGTGATGGTGACAGTGAAAGCGATGCAGCAATGAATTTTGGTTCATAAATAAAATTTATGAACCAAACTTTTCTTCAGCACGTACCAAATCAGAAGCAATAATTACTAAAATTTTTTAGCCATACATATTGGGCAAAGTAATAGGGGCAAAGTAATAATTAAATGCATCTAAACTGACAGTCAGTTTAGATGCATCAAACAAAAAAGACATCGACTTTTTTCAATCGTTGTGCAGTACTTTTTGCCAAATTGTGGTGTTCAAAACAAAATTATAGACTTTATTTCCTTACCTGGAGAAACGTGCGATCTACAATGTGCTATGTTGAAGGAAATAAGTGACAAATTTGCTTTACAAAACAAAATTGTTGCTCTGTGTGTAGATAAAACATCAATTTTGGTGGTTGCAAAAGACTTGGCAAAAATGATGTGTGGCAAAAACTTGAAACTGAACCAACCGAAGAGGCAGATTATCGGTTTTGGTTGTGGGGCACACATTATAAGCAATTGTCTCCATTGTGATGTCGGCTGTTTACCAATTGATATTGAATGTTTAGCAGTGAAAGTATACGAATACTTCAATATATATACACAGTCAGAGTTGAAGAAGAAAAACTTTTGTGACTTTCCAGGAAACAATTACGCTAAAATGTTAGAGCATGGAAATATAAGATTTTTGTTGGAATGTGAGAAGTTTTATGATAAGATGTTGAAAGACCGAAATCTGCTGCGTTAGATTACTTCATCGGAGAAATATTCATATACGATCGTGGTGAAATACAGTCCCCCTCTACGTCTACCTAAATTTTTTTATGGGTTCTGTCATCACTGAAGAATAATGGTAAGCTCATTATGTTTATGTAATAAAACTTTTTTATCGTCTTACTTTTTCATGAATACAGAAAATTACATAACTACAGTCCCGTTTTTGCTGTCCCAATGTCCCGTTTTTATCTCAAAGAAATATGGTCAGCCCATTCAAAAGCCTATCACTCAAGTGAGGATGTTTCTGTGTCTTATGTAGCAATAACTGACATGAGAATTGAAGTAAATGAATCAGAGGAACTTAGCATATTTCAGAATTTAAATGCAAATACTGCTGTAGGTTTCGATGAGATATCAGCTCGGGTATTACGTGAGTGTGCAAAGGAATTGTCAATACCTATTACCATGCTTTTGAACTTAAGTCTGAGGTGTGGTTAGATCCCTAGGTAGTGGAAGGAGGATAAAATTATTCCTTGCATAAAGGGGACTCTCCGACTGCGATAGAAAATTGCAGACCAATCACTATCTCGGGAGTGCTGGTAAAAGTATTGGAAAAGTTGGATGAAGACAGAATTCAGGAATGGGTGGATAAGAATATGATACTCGATGGGGGAAACATAATTTTATTAAAGGTTGGTCTTCCCTTAGTAATTTATTAACTTTTTATAATAGAGTGACAGCTGAGTTAGAAAAAGGAATGACTATACAGTGATACTGCTGGATTTTGCTAAGGCTTTTGACAGGATATCCATGGAACAATGTTACGCGAGTTAGAACAAATGGGGGATGGATATTAAACTGGTGACGTGGATACGAGAATGGCTCATGGATCGATACCAAAAAGTAGTGTATGGAGGAGCAGGTTCCATGATCAAGCAGGCGCCACTGGTGTGCCGCAAGGCTCTGTGCTCGGACCATTATTGTTTAATTTGTACATAAAGGATATAGGAAATGACTTGAAGGAAGATATTCAGTTGTTTGCTGATGATGCAAAATTGGGCAGCGTAATAATTAATCAAGGTGATGTAGAGAGCCTGCAGGATGATTTAAATAACCTGGCAGAGTGGACAAAATATAATGGATGCCAGTTCAATGTGGCAAAATGTGCAGTAATGCATTTTGGGATTAAAAAATGACAAGCTGTGTGTCACATTGATGGAACTGCATTCTATGGGAGGGTAACCGGAAGAAACAGAACATGACAAAACAGAACATGAAGGAACGGAACATGCAAAAATAGAACATGAAGAAACAGAACTATGAAAAAACAGAACAGTAACTTATAGAGAACAGTAACCTCTTATAAAGAGGTTATTACTCGTCTTTATAAGGAGTTGATGTCCACATCTAAATTACTGTACTCAGGTCAGATCGCATGGATTTCTTGGAGATGACGGAGTGATAAAAGAGATGCAGAGGCGAGTGATGAAGTTGTTGGGTGATTTAAGGAATGCCCTACATTGATAGATTGAGAGTTTGAGGGTTACACAAGTTGATTGATATGGGAGAAGAGGGTAAAGATATGATAGAAACATTTAAGTGACTAAAAGGGTTTTATAGGATTAATGCAAGGGAAATGTTTCAGCAGTTCACTAGTGGTGGGAGAAAAAGAGGTAATCACAGGAAATTCAGTAAGAGTGTGGTTAACAAGGGTGTGAAGACCAGATTTTTTCTTGGAGAGTGGTAAATGAATGAAATGTGTATCTTGACTCATCTGTGATTGCTTGATCTGTTAATGACTTCAAGAAGAGGCATGATAATTATTTTGTGGATAATTTGGGTCTCTCTCCCTCGATGAGTGTACTGACTCAGTGGAGATGCTCATATAATAATAATAATAATACTTTAAATTACATAGGTAAATAATAATACGATTTTTAAACATTTTATTATGTCTCAGATAAATTAAATACATGCATACGAGTATTTTAAAAAATACTTTATTATGTCTTGCATACATATAATAATTACATTATAAATTTATAGAAATTACAAAATTTAAAAATTACAAACATATAATAATAATAATATAAATGTTTGAAATGTAACTTAATGCATTTGTTTTCACACCAGTTCAGCCTTGAAAATGCTAGACAGTGGCTAGTGAAACGTGTTGGCTCTTTGTATATTTTATCATTTATCTTCTGGTCTTTTAATAATAAAAGTTCTTTATTTTAATACATCAGACCAAATATGTACAATTTAAGTTCAATAATAATAATAATAATTTTTTTTAAAAATTCAATGATTTTTATTATTAAAATTATGATTATATATCATGCATTTACAAAACATGTTGTTTTAGGTGTTTTTTTTTTAACAACGAATTTCGTACAAATTTTCCCTTTTTTGTATAATATATTAATAACAGTTACTGTAGATAGTAATTTATAGTTGCAGTTGAATAAGAATACATTTTTTAACAGTGTGTATAGTATAACAATAAGTTATATATATTTTACAATTTTGCTTTTAATGCATTTAAGCGCTGTAACTACAACAAATGGATTTTTTTTCTGTTAATCTAGGTTGAGATGTAATGTCTCAGCTTGCATCCTCGAAGTTTTTTAGTAAGATTATTTGAGGATATCTTTTATTAATTTGATTGGTGTGTTAGAAGTAGGCTGATGTTTGAGAGGTCAAATGAATGATCTGAAAGATAAATTGCCGATATTTTCTGGTGTTGTTACACCTGTCTTGATGGTTCACATCAGGGGCGCGTCGGCCATATGTGCAATGTGTGCGACTCACACAGGCGCCAGGATAGTAAAGGCGCCAAAGAGGAGAAAATACTTTTAAAAAAACTTTTTTTTAAAGTGATTTTTTTATTGGAGGGGGGATAGGGGCCTTGAAGTAATGATCTGCTAATATGCACTTTATGACTGATGCAGTGTAACTGTTTGGTGGTGCTCATGTGATCTAAGCAGGAAGCAGCGATCGTATTTCCGAATATTTCTTCTCTAGTATATGATGTTATTGTTGGTATTAGGTTATACATGGATAGCGTGTCTAGGTATTGCACGGTGTTCTTCTGGTTTTCGTTTGCAATATTTATGTTTATGTCGCCGATTATCATTAGGTATTCGGTTGAGTATATTTCTTGGTGTGAAAGCCAGCAATTGAGTTCGTGCAAGAATTTTATCATGTTTAGGTTTGGTGGCCTGTAAATGGCATTTAGTATTATGGGGTGCTGTCTATTGGTGGCATTAATGATTTCGATGCAAAGGGTTTCAGCATGCTCAAACTGATAGACAGTTTCTTTTGCTATTAATTTATGTTCGATAAATATTAATATTCCACCCCCTCTTTTTGTTTGCCTGTATGATCTATGTTGTTATAAGCCTGTAATTTGGAAAGCAGTCGCTTCGTCATTAGTTATGGATACTTCTGTTAGGGCCAATATATCAATAATATTGATATATTGGTAATGTTAATAGTTAATAATAATTTTAATAATAATTAATAATAATAATAAGAAGAAAAATTTCACAAAACAAACACTCTAGAGCTAGAGAGAGAGGACATTCGCAATTAACAGATATAATAATAACGGGTGGCTGATGAACAGATATCAAATAATGGTTTATGCAATAGTAAATGCAGGAGAAAGTAGATGACTAATGGTGTATCTCGGGGCTCAGTATTTGTTCCTCTATTATTTAATTTGTACATCAATGGAATAGAAAATAATTCGACAGGAAAAATCGAGTTATTTGCCGTTGATGCACTGTGAAGCGATATAGTCAATGAAAGTGATGTAGCGATCTTGCAGGATAACTTAACTAAGCTGGCGGTATGGACAAAGATGAATGGCCGTCAGTTATTCAAGTGTAAGGTGATGCACTTTGGGAGAATGTTTTCATATGCTGTGTGTACCGGAACTAAACTGCAGGAAGTTCACGAGGCCAGGGACTTGGAGGTGATTGTGAACAGGAAGTTGAGGTTTATAGGTCATATTGCAAATGTGGTCAAAGCAGCACATAAAATTAGAATGTTCTTGTCGAATATTATTATTCATCAACTATGGTGGAAGTCTTTCCAGTTATTATTATTACACTCACAAGCAGAGATAGGAAAGTTATTGCTGCCCTTTATAAGGCATTGATAAGGCCACATCTCGATTACTGCGCACAGATCAGATCTCCTGGATTCCTTGGTGACGAAGTGGCAGAGAAGATTCAGAGGCGAGTACAAAGATTGTGGAAGGTCTGTGGAATGCTCCCTCTGAGAAGGTATGTGAACTCCAAAAACTAGCTGATAGACATAAGAGACGTTAATAAAGACGTCTTTTCTAGGAATGACAATGATGGCTTTTCGTACAGTGCATGAGAAAAGAGAACGAAAGGTCACCCCTGGAAATTGTGTAAGAGTGGTTAACAAGATTGTCAGGATTAGATTTTTTGCTTGCAGAATAGGGAATGGGTTGAATACGCTGGCAGAAGTGGTTGTGAGTGCTTCGTTTGTGAACGAGTTTAAGGAGAGTTACACATATCGGCCACTGAATTAGAAATCTTTATGGAGTGTACGTAAACGTCACTTGCGCAGCATATATGCAACATACTTGGTGCGGTGAGTCATCACGTGTTCTAGGCCAGTGCTTCCCAAACTTCTGGATGTCAGGGCCCCCTTTGCAAAAATTAAAATATTTCACGGCCCCCCCTCGAAAAAAAATCGTAATAGAGAGATATATTATTATAATATTTAATGTATATATATTCAATACAAAACATACACAGCGAATATTGCAAAAATCAAATGCATATATTACATTTTTTGCCTCTTACCGTTTGGTTCTGAAGACGATGCGGGCTCTTCTGGTAAAATATGAAATACTGTCCTTTTTTTTTTTTTTAGTCTGTTTCTGCTTCTTCTGATTGTTCGCGGGAATTTTTTTAATTTTTTATCAGCCACTTATCCATCTCAGGGTTAAATTTTTTAACGTAAAATAGATCAAATAATATCACCACTTACCGATACTGGCACACCACAGACTGATAACATGAAATTAGTGAATATTACCTGAATAAGGGAATCCCCGGACCAGGAACATTTCTTTTTTTTGTAACTTTTCTCCCTTTACGGTAATTAAGCCTAACGCGAAACAGACAGCAAAGTCAGGTTATTAAAACGTGCATATGATTGGTGCGGTATTAACAAAAGATCGCGCAACCGAAAGATAAAAGCATAGCTGACAATTGAGTTGAAATGCTAACTCTCTTCAACCGAATTCCATATGTGAAACTGCCATTACTTAGTTTTAACACTTTTACGAATTTTAACACGTTCGGTTGAATTTTATTTCTGCCTTGGGAAATCGAACTCACACACACATCTAATTAATAACAATAGTTTTTAGTTAGATACTGTGTTTGCCCATGCAACATATGGTTTTGTTTCTGTATGAGGGGACATGTGATTCATTAATTAGTGTGTTTTTATTCCAGTTGTCTCTAATTGCACTATTTGTTGAGAAATATATTACACAGACTCCTCATACCTCATACCTCATACCTGGCATAATAAAAGTACTTGTTTTGATTGCCTCTGCAGTATAGTGGCTGTTAGGGAGGATGTGTTGTTTACCACTGCAAGCGAGTTACTATCTCCCCACATGAACTTGTTTAAGCCTTTTTTCATGTGTGAAATATATACGAAACTTTTATTGGTAACCGAAAACTAGCTCGGATGACAGTGATAATATAAAACGAGTTTTGATATGTATATAAAGTCAATATCAACAGTCCCAGATTACGAACGCGTGATGAAAGGGACAGGAAGATTTGGAGCTTCCCTGGAGAGCATTCGAAGTAAATACAATTAGCTACTGATTTGAAATGAAACATATCAATAAGCAACATTTACTAATATTCATTAAGCGCCGAAATACGCAGGAAGCAAAGTTTGTGAACCAACACCAATGTGTGAATTTTTTCATTAAAATATAAAAAATAACAAAAAAGAAATAATAAAAGTTAAATACGTTTCTTTTAAAATAAAAAAAAATCTACTTAGTCTTAAAACATTTTAAATTTGTTTTCATTATTTCACGGCCCCCTCAACAAAACCTACGGCCCCCAAGGGGGCCGCGGCCCACAGTTTGGGAAGAGCTGCTGTAAATGACTTGCTACTGAAAAAAAGAGAAAAAAAAGAAATCATCTGGATATCACAAACCATGGGGAATTGAGATTGAAAATGGCTAAATTAGTACCTCAAATAAAAACTCTTTGCAGCAGACATCAAGCAAGGTAAAATCCAAGCAAAGATAAAATCCAAGTTAATGCTCAAGGATCGCATTAACTTGGATTTTATTTTCCTGAGTTCAGTTCGGTTTATGTTTTATGATATACAAAGTGTAATATAAAATTTATATTCATTGAAGAAAGTCAAATTAAAAACAGTTTTACCTACGTTCCTTTTTATTTAAAGTACATATTTATATTATACTTTTTCAGAATTTGGCTGACTATTATGCTAGGAGGTGGGGGGGGGCATCAAAATCTCTGAGGCGTTGAAGTGGGGCATGATCCAAAAACGTTGAGAAACACTGATCTAAATCAATTTTTAAATGATCATAGGTCTGATGAAACTTTCAAAGAAAGTGTAGAAAGCTCAAAATTAATTGCAGCAAAATTTGACGCAAAACCTGTATTTTGTAGTAGTCGACCACCAAGGCGACGTAAAACGACAACACAATTTGATTACGAACATGAAAATGAAAATATAGTAGATCCTTTTCATTTAAAGTAAATTTTTTTCTCTGCATAATCAATCAAACATTAGAATCTTTGCAGGAAAGATTTACTTTATTAAAAGAACATATGAATTCATTTCAGTTTTTGTATTTGTTAAGTACTTCACAAAACGAGAATATTTATTATCTTGTAAAAAGTTACGACAAAAATTAACACACGCGAATCATTCAGACATTGACGCAGACGATTTATGCGAAGAAATTTTATACTGTCAACCATTTATTTCTAATTTTAAAAACGATATATATCAGATAATTCGGTATATTTATTCAAACGACTTAATCACGGTTTATCCAAACTTTACAATTGCTCTTCGGATTCTTTGGTCATTACCGGTGTCTGTAGCATCTGCTGAACGGTCCTTTTCTAAACTTAAAATTATTAAAAACTACTTGAGCTCCACAATGGTACAAGACAGACTTTCAAATCTTGCCATTATATCAATAGAGTCAGATATTTTGGATCAACTTGATATACATGATAATTATTCGAGAATTTTCATTAATGAAAACTAGAAAACTTTAATCCACTAAGTGATTTTTCTTTCTGTTTAAATATTTATTTACCTATTTCTAAATTTATCCAATAATGTTTAATATGTTCCAATTTTATATTCTTTTAAGTTTATCTGTTTCTTATTTATACCTACACAAAGTACAAATAACAAAGTGATTTTCTTGCCAAATAAAATATAGTTAGTTTAATTTTGTACCAAAAATATTTAATATTTTTATTTTTATAAAACTTTACGTTTATCTGTTAATTTATGTAAAACTATATAAGGTGCAATTCGCAAATGATTTCCTTGCCAAATAACATAAATTACTTTATTTTTTCCAAATTATTTTTGTTGTTTTGTTTTTGTACCCTTCTTGTATGTTTATTGTTTTTTTATACATTTTTTTTTTTGTAATTTCTGCATTTGGTTCAATAAACTTATAATTAATATATTTCGTATTTCATTTTTACTCACTGATACGTTTTTATAAAGTGATTTTTTGTGTGTGTGTGTGGGGGGGGGGGGGTATGGGCCGCCAACTAAAGTTTTGCACACAGGCGCGGGACACTGCTGGCGCGTCCCTGGTTCGATAAAGGGCTTTCTGTGGGTGCCCATCTGGCTGGAGCATTTTTCTTCCTTTTGTCTACTACAATGTATTTGTTCTTTTATGTTTACTTACAAGTTTCTATTTAGTTAAGAAGAAATTGGATATTTTATTTGATTTTAGAGTTACCGAATATGAGGCTTATCGTATATATGGCACAGAATTAAACTGCCATATATGGAAAAAGAGATGGCAGTCTTCACACCTACCTTCGGTACTGTATGACATAAAGATCAGATTGTTTTACAACTGTTTAGTCTCATTTTCTTTCTCTAGAAAGATTGATTTTAGCAGATACTAGATTTATTTAGCCTTTTGGCACATATTTGGTTGCAACCTAAGTTTTTTTTTTTTTTTCTGTTATGATAATTTTAATTTCTATTCTTCTTTTTCTTTACTGAATTGCTATTTTTCGTTCTTTTGATTTAAACATTTATGCTATTCTTATCATTAATTTTCCGCTTAAAAGGTATGGGAATCTTTACTGAACGAGTAGAAAGGCTTATGTGTTGCCAGTTAATGTCAATGTAATTAACGATATTAATTCACAGCACAAGAATAATAAGAAAATATTTATTTAACTTATTTGTTGATAATGTATAGTGACAATTTTTGTTTTTCGAAAATCACTATATATGAACAGCAACAGTTTAGTTAATGAAGGCACCAGTTTAAAAAATTGTAACAGAAAACACAAGGAACTAAAGTGCTAATTGGTGCCATCTATTGTTGGATAAAGAGAGGAAAAAAGAAATCAGTTCTTCCCACTTCTAGCAGAAGGCTTCATGCCCAAAATCCTATGAGCTACGGGAGTGATACTAACAGAACACGTTTATGCTGCCATCTACTGAGTGGTAATAAAAGATGGAGACTAACATTTTATGTTATCGAGTGAATGTATTAAAATGGAGGTAATATTTTCTACCATCTCGTAAGTATAATAAAAGATTCAGAATAGTATATTATGTCATATAATTAGTGTAATAAAGGACGGAGACTAATTTTTGTTATTTAAAGTTATATTTTTATGTGTTTTGTAAGCAGTGGCGGCTCGTGGCTTGAAATCGTGGGGGTGCTGCAACTTTCGAAATATACATACACACTGTAAGTACAGTGCATACGTGTTTGGATAAAATATCAAAATTATGGTAAAAATTTAAAAAAAAATTAAACATGAAAAAACTATTCTTTATTATCGATAAAATTATACAGCTTAGTATAATCCAAAATTACTTAAAAATAAAATCCATTATCATAACCCCAATAATGTTCTAAAATAAAAACTATAACAAACTTAAATTAAGGGGATATTAAATCCCACATAGTTTTAAAAACGAAAAACTCCCCTTAATTTAAGTAATGTTTTATGTTTTCATTGCCGAAATGAAGCTTTTTAGCTCTTTATACTTAAGTAACTACAACAAATGTTATGTCTTTAATTGTAATGTCCAAATATTTAAAGAGACGGAGTAAACACGATAAACACTACGAACACTCTATTACTGGCCCAAACTGCACATAAACAACAGTGGAACTGCTCGAAGGACAGTGCCGCATTACGCTAATAGCTCGCATCTCACTATGACGTGCATATGCTTGCGCGCATAGCAATATGACACTGTGGAAAACACAGTGCCGCTAGCGTCCTTCACCCTCCTAAGTGCTATAAGATATATTTTTAGTATTTTTATACAAAATAAGAGAAATGTATAGGATTGTTGATGATATAATTAAATATTACAAGCAAATATAAATAAATCAATAAATATATTTATATATCGAGAAAAATTGCGGGTGCTGCAGTTCAGTAGTGCCTATGCACGAGCCGCCCCTGTTTGTAAGGAAATGTTTAATGTGCTGTAATAAAATTTTTATTGACATCTAAAATGATTTCATATTTAATAGCGTAAATATCAATTAAATAATAAATTGTTTTGAATATCAAGGAAATTTGATTACTGCGTAGCAATTTCTGAAACTTCAATAAAATTTACAGAAAATCACATTAATAATATTACATAATATTTCGTGCATTTATATATTACATAATGACGTTTTTTAGAAGTATTCTGAAAAATCGGTATTAAGTATTCATAAAAAATACAGTATTACCACATATTATATTACACTCCAGGAAACTGAACATTTTTACTAATTAAATTTATAAGCATTTGTTTATTATATTCAGTTAACAGAGTTCACAGTCATAGAGTAACATGAAACAGAATAATGAAATCTCTGAGTAGCAAAGGAGTCCAATTTCGGCCTTATCCAAAGGCCGAATTTTATCAACTAGATAGTAAAATGTGAGATGTTCCTAAAAGTGCAGTTTTCTGAAGTTGAGATAATGTTATATCTGGGAGGCTTCATTAATGGGTATTATTTCTGGGAAAACTCCCATTTGATTAATGTTCATTGTAATGCTTCTAGCTCCTAATTGGAACTATTGAAGTCGTTGAATTTCAATCTTCAGATCCAGATATTATTACTATTACATGACATCAGCTGAAGTTCAAGGACCCATCGAAGGAAGCCATATTGGTCTTAAAGTCCCTTTCTTAACTTATTTTAAATATTATTTTATTATTAAACAGCCTTGCCTACTACCAATGGGAGTAACTGAAGTTCTTTTACTCCTAACTAAATTTTCGGAAGACTGTGCAACTGATATCCATCCTTAGCCATCATTGATAGCTGAAAGCAAGGCTATCAACGATTTCATAAGCTCAGAGGAGAAAGCATAGAACACAACTGTATTTTCTGCTCGTTCTATAACCATCTCGTGGTCCAAAAACCTAACAGGTATTTTCTGATTAAATATCTGAATAGCCCTCTGAAAATGGTGTTTGTCTTCATAGCTCTAGATTCTCATATTCTAGTGGCTGACAAGACTTTTTTTCTCCCGGAAACTCGGGTTTTTCATTTTCCTAATACAGACAAATTGGCCGAGAGAACATACGAAAAAAATTATACCAGTGTTGGTGGTGGTGGTAGTGGACAGTATGAACAGTATTTTAATAATACTTTTAAAAATGTTTCATTATAATGATTTTCAATTCCCATAATAATTTTTAATATTTGTAATTAAGTAATTAATTATCAAGTAATTAAAATGCATTATAAATAATCTTAAATAATTTCGACTATAATAATTTCATAATTATATTGGAAATAATTTAAATATATAATTTATAAATTATAAGTTAGTAACAATATATAAATTTATATTGTTACTAACATAACAATATAAATTTATTAATTAATAAAAAATATTATATTTTATTGAATAAGGGTACCGAAAAGGAGTTCTAGTGCACGATAAAACTTAAATGTTTTATCTTACATATCATATATTATCATGCAGCATTCCCTTAGCTGCTGCATTTCTAAACAGAAACCCAAATCTCCCCCCTACACACACACACACACAAGCGATCTCTTTGTGAAGATCGACGTTTTGCTAGAACGCCTTCACTGAGACGTCTAGAAAAAACTGGGATGTTATCATTGAACCAAGGTCACATCAAAGCCGATTATATTTGTATGGAAAATTTTCCTTCACTGTTCCTGTCTACTGACGAGTTTAGATAGCCCCAACGTTCATAGGACGAAGCCTTAGAAATGGTTAACTGATTCTAAGATAAATCGGGGAAAAAAAAAAACATATTAATGACTTGGATTGTGACACCTCGCTTAATACCATTAGCTGACGGGGATTTACAAAAAAAAAAAAAAGAAAAGAAAGAAAGAAAGAAAGAAACTATGTAGTTCACAAAGTTGAAGGCCCACACCAAGCTGTCTAGAGAAACTAATAAGAATAACAGCAAACGATCTGAAAATACATTTCTGTTTTTTCATCTATGCTGTGTCGCACATAAAAAAGTATGAAAGACGAAGAAAGGTAGGAAGAGTTTTTCCCTTCGTTTATTGTTATGAACGCAAATTGACCAGTATTAACTGAATCAAAATTATGACGTCACTGGTCGATGGAAACAAAGCTCTTTACATCACAATGTGTTCAAATTTAATGAAGGTGCTAATCGATGAATATCACTCTATGATTAAGAAAGCGATTCCGTTCTATTTCTTTTAGTAACTCACACATCTTCTTCACTAAATTATTCAATTTTGTGTGTGTGTGTGTGTGTGTGTGTGTGTGTGTGTGTGTGTGTGTGTGTGTGTGTGTGTGTGTGTGTGTGTTGTTCCACCCCGAAAGGTTGTAAACCTACTGTATAGTACATTAGTACCGTGATTTTTTATTATTATTATTATTATTATTATTATTATTATTATTATTATTATTATTATTTTGTACATAACTCGGAATCCCTACTCTAGAAACCAAACATCGAACTGGTTCAAGCCAGTTCAGCCGACAAAAAAGGGGAGAGGTGGTCTCATATCGAGCGATGCAATTCATCACCTCGTATGGAGAACAGAACCACCAACATGTTTTCACTAAATATCATTTCATTGATTTCCAGAACCTCCCAAAAGTAAAAGAGAATCTCACTCGATCGGCAAAAGCTTTAATGCTAACATTAAACACCTGATGACTAACTTTAATATTCTGTATGCAAATTCTTAAAAACCATATGTTTAAAAATTAATTTATAACAGTTCTTACAAACAATAATACGAGTGTTAGGGTTTAGGATCACAAGATGGCGGATTTTTGTTATATTCTCTCTCTCTCTCTCTCTCTCTCTCTCTCTCTCTCTCTCACTACGAAGCTTTCATTCGTTGACGGCTTCCGCAACTTTCAGCGAAGTTGGAAGGTTGGAGACTCTCAACCTGTCTTCGAAAGCTAATTAGGACTAAAGGCGCTCTCGCACTCCATTTGGGAAATAACAAGTCTTAGAAGATTTATTTTATTTATAATTGACAACCATTCTTCTACTAATTTTCTTGAAAAGTCCTTTACAATCTCACTAAATATTTTGAATACAGCGCGTCTATTGGTAATAAATGAATGTATAAGACAAAAATAATATTATAACATAGCTTTCACACACAGAAGAGATATGGTCAGTTCCCCTCGTCACCTTTCAGATATAGATTGAAAGATGGTTTGGATTAATAACGTTGATCGATCATTTGTGAGCACAAGCTCAACATAGTGTAAGATGCAACTATGTTCTCTTCACCATAGCAATCCTGTAAAGTTCCCTAAAATATTGCATTTCCTTCGAATGACTTGTTTAGAGAATATTTTGAATTAGTACCGATTAGCGTAATTCCAAGAGAATCTTCAATACGTATATCTCCAACGATTAAATAGGGAATGTGTTTAATGTTAAAAACAACACCCTTAATCTGTTTTATTTCCTTTATTGATCTAAGAAGACTAGTTGTAGAAACAAAGGTTTCCCCAAGTTTTTCTTTTACTTTATACGTGACTATTAATATTTTTTACTTGAAAAAAATTCTGTCTTCTCACTAGGGAGGGTAATCATCCTGGTGATTCGTCTACTCTTACTTATCAACAGCTCCTCTCCAAAGTATGCAAGTTCGCCAATGTACTAAAAAGCAAAGGTGAGTGTTCGTTTATTGCCATTATAATCACACCATTCTTCTCCACAGTGAAATCAAAGCTATTTTTATGGACTGTAGATTAAGAGAGCCTCCTATATGCAAATTATCATTATAATCATTACGTTATGACGATAAATTTCAATTGTAGATTTATTACTGAAATGTATGTAATGAAATCATTTAGAATCTTGCAATAATTTTGATACATTTAACAGGAAGTTAGGGGTCATACTGCAAGGCTGAGCATAAATGGGTTTCTGAGAAATTAAACTTTCTTGAAGCAAGAGTGTGGGAATATTGTGCGAAAATGAAGAATGAACGAAAATGCCTAAGTGGAACAGCAGCTAGAAAGATTATGAATTTTAAATAATAAAAACGGGATTCTAGACGACTTTGAATCGATGAACTTCGCTGTAGTCTGTTTTCAATGTATGGGAAATCTGGAATTTCCCTACTGTGGATGGAGAAAGGATTAAAAATAATAAATCTTGCTAGAGACCAAATATGCTTTTTTTTATGCCTCTTTAGGCTTCCATATACGGTGGTGGTCTTACACTTATGAAGTTTGTCCATGCAACTAGTGCAGAAATGCGAAATCAAGAATGCATAGCCCTAACTAAAGTATGTGGTGGAAGTGTGAAGGCGTGAGTTTCGTGGTATTCAATTAATTAGGAAAAAACCGCGTTCCTGTTGTAGAGTAATCGACTCAGAATGCCGATCTAAATCAGAATAAACAGTTTCGAGAAGTGGTTCGACATATGAAGATAATCTTATGTAGAATATAACTAGCACGAATCAAGACGGTTCTTTGTGAAAAAATAAAGTTAATTTCCTATGAAAATTGTCTTGAAATGTTATACTCGTATATGAAACGGTTATTCAGTATTACTCATTAATCTTTCTCTGTATTTCCCAGGTGTCCGTATACTTTTGGAAACGTAGTGTAGTACAAATGAGAAAGCAAATCATTAATACGAATACCACTTATCATTAGATAAAACAATGAAATATATGATCATATTGTGAATATCGGCCACGGATTTTTTTTTTTTAAGTAATCGAATGTTCTATCATTTACATGTGCGTGTAATCACCAGGATTAAAGAAAGGAGACATCGTTGCCATTTATATGCCTATGATTCTGGAACTCGTAATTGCAATGCTTGCTTGTGCCAGGCTGGGACTTTTGCATTCCGTGGTGGTAAGTTTATTATTATTATTATTACACCGATACCTCCATGAAGTCTAAAATGTATTTAAATACTTTAATATATCCAAAAAAAGAATTATGAGGTGGAATTTGTTATTTTCGACATAGATTCACAATGAAAAGTTTTTTTTTATTTGATTTACTTTTTATTAATAATACTTTCAATATATACACTGGTATACGTACATATTTTTTTAAATCAAAAGAAATTAAATAGCTGCTGAATTTAATTAATGAGATATTTGGCTCTGTTTCTCATCAGCAAGCTTTTCAATACTGGGAGATATGTTTGAAATTGCGACTCGAATACAATTTTTTAGTCGTTCGTCATCAAGGCTATTTCGACGATCATTTTTTTACAAATTTCATTTTCGAAAAGAGTTGTTCACACAGATAAGTACTGCCAAATAACCTCATTATTTGCCTGGAATGGGTAACCAGCAATGGAAATTTATCAGTCGGAAAGTAACTCTTATAAAAGTCAATAAGAAAAACATTTTGAAACTTATTTCTTAGTTCAGTGTTGCTTTGCAAATCAATTATTTCCATTTGAAATTCTTCAGGAACCCTTTCAAGGTCCATATTAAAGGGTGATGAGAAAATATCAAAATTAGTTACATTTTCGCGTAAGTTTTTGAACAGCGAACTGAATTCTTCTTGTAGTCTCTGTATTTCCTCTCCATATTTTTTCGTTTCAGGTGGATTTTCTTTTCTCAAAACTGGAAAATGAGCCATATTATTAGATTCCAGTTGCCGATTCCAATTTTTAGTTTATTTTCAAAGGCTTTTATTTTATCGAACATTTCATTCATTAGTTTGTTCTGTCCTTGAAGATTTACATTTAATTCGTTCAAATGTTGAGTAATGTCAACGCAAAATGCAAAGTCACACATCCAGTCCTTGTCATTAAATTCTGGAAAGGGGGTTGTCTTTCATCTCCAAGAATAACTGAATTTCGCTCTTCAAATCGTGCGCACGCATCGTACCGCGACTTAACCCTCCAACATGGGTGTTAAAAAGGATATCGCCATATTCGCTTTCCATATCTCTCAAATATTCTTTAAATTCGCGATGATTCAGTCCTCGAGATCTAATAATATTTACAATTTTAAATTCTTTTTTGCCAAAATGTGACTAACAATGGCTTGCGCGAACTACAGTATCTTCGCTTAATGAAGCAGTTCTAAATACATTTTGCGTTGGTTGATAAAACCACTCATAATAATATAAGTTAAATTTTATTTGAATAACAATTTCGTATCATTTATTATACATGATATACTACCTGTGACTGCGAGCAAAACAATAGCAATTAATCTCTGTTTTTATCATTTTCACAATGTGAAGTGTTTAGCGATATCTGATAAACCCATTTCCCTCCACAGTTTATTTATTTATTTTTTTTTTATAGACGTTCTTCAGAGTTACATTTATCTGACTGTTCTTTGTTTACACGAGATATAAACTGCCGCCAGAGAACCTTTCTAAAAAACATTAAGTAAACATCTTGCAACAATCAATGTTGCTTGACTTTGATACTTTTTATAAGGAAGTTACATTTTGTAACGAGAAGACACAAATCATCTAATTTTTAGTGTTGCCAATTTAACACCTAGCCCCAAATCTAGTTCCTTCAGAACTAGTTTCAGCTCTTTTTAGTTGTTTTTATAACTTACCGTTAACGAAATTGTTTTAAAAGTTTTCCAGATGTTCGCATTTGATAAGGAATTGTATTGTACGTTTGGTACGAGCATCGTACACGTTTCAAATGCATGATGACGTCAGTCAGTCACGTGGCCCAACAGTCTGCCATTTTGTCGTTTTAAAGTTGATAGCATCGCTACAAGTTAGTCTTTGCACAGTGTTCCGGTTTGTAGTTACGATAGCGAGTGGGAAGTTTTCAAAGACTGAACGTAATTCGTTGCAGTAAAGAGTTGTATACCCTTCTTCAAAAATGAGCAAAGAGAAAAATAAAGCTTACAAGTAAAAATTTAGGAGGGGGTGGTTGCAAATGGGAATGTTTAGTAAATGGTTGTATGAAGTTCCTGGTGACGCTACAAAAAGCCACTATAAGCTTTGCAGATGTGATATAGCTGCTAAATATTGTCAGCTTGTAACGCATAGCGAAACTAAGAAACATCTTGCCTCAGTTCCATATAAGGTTGTTCCTATTACAAATATGCTTGTGAAAAAAAGTCTGATGAGACCGCGAACTTTGAAGGTAGGTTAGCATTATTTCTTTGTTGTCACTCATCATTCAACAGTTGCGATCATCTAGTAGATCTTTGCAAAAATATCATCCCAGACAGTCAAATTATGCCAAAGGTAAAAATGCACCGAACTAAGTGCTCTGCAATTGTAAAGAATATTCTAAGTAAGCATTTTGAAGAAGATCTAATTGCGGACAGTGGAGATGAAAATTTCAGCTTACTAATAGACGAATCGAATGATATCACAGTGAATAAGATTTTAGGAATGGCCATCATTTATTATAGTAGGAAATTCAACAAAATTATGCATACATTTCTGAGCATGGTGGTGCTAGAAAAGTGTGACGCTAGTGGTATTGTGGCTGCACTGAAAAAAGAGCTCTTGACCAAGCTGGACATTAAAAATCTCATTACAATCCGTACAGACAATGCCAGTGTTATGGTTGGTGTCAATACTGGCGTTTATGAACAACTGAAGGCATATATTCCTTCCTTAATTTTAATTAGATGTTTATGGCATTCATTACAACTGGCAATGTCTCACACTTGTGCAGAATCTCTCCCAGGAAAATTAGAATTTTTAGTTGCCGAAAAGTGGTTTTCACATTTCTTCAAGACAAGCAGCATACAAAAATGATGCTCCTCTGAAAATTGTAAGCAATTGTGCAACAAGGTAATATTCCATTGAACCTGCAATAGACAGAATTCTCAGCCAGTGGTTGGAATTAAAAACTCACTTCGAAGTCGTGAGTGTGACTGAGAAATGTTATAAAGCTCAAATTTTGTGGGAGATGTACAAAGATGAAAGGAATCTGTTGTATCTTTTATTTTTGCATCCTGTTCTAGTTCAAGTTCAGCAAGTTAACAAAATTTTTTCATCTAACAGTGTGGATAAGATGAGATTATTTGAAGACCTTTCTCGTTTGATTCGCTCTATTGCTAATATGTTAGTGCTACCATCGTCCACAGTCGACCCCCCAGAGTCAGAGATTGATGACTATTTGGATCCCAGTCCAAATCTTGGTTACAGGTTTGAAAGAAAAATTTCAGAGTTGATGATACAAAAGAAAATAACGCAAAATGATGAGCGAAATTTTAGAAGTAGAGCAAGACAGTTTCTTCTTGGTATCTTCAAACAGCTTAAGCAAAGGTTACCCGAAAACTTGAATATTTTAAGAATGATGTCTTCTTTTTCTGTTGACAATATCCTAAAACATATAAAAGAACCTGCTACTCCCATCTTAGAAATAATGTTGAAAACAGGAAAAGATGCTGCTGCTGCTGAATACCAGTACAATACTATCCAGTTCAAAATAAATGGACAAATATAGAAAACACTGAGCTATTCTGGACTGACGTACGAGAATATAAAGATGCATCTGGAATGAATCCATTTAAAGAAATTGCTCAGTGTGCAATAAATTTATTAATACTGCCAAATTCTAATGCGGAAATTGAACGAATTTTTAGTTCCATGAAGGTAGTTAAAACTAAATTAAGAAAAAAGATGGAATTGCCAATGCTGACAGCTATTTTGTCAGTCAAGTATGGCCTCAGGCGTCACAACAAGTGCTGTACAGACTATCACTTACCAGCATCTACACTGAGTAATATTGGAACGATGGCCACATATAATAAAGCTGAAAATCTAAGTGAAAAATATGGGTGAATTAAGCGCAGAAGACCAAATGGAAGATGTATTTAGCCACTTATATGCAAATATCGCTTCAACTTGAATACAGTAAATAACTTAAAAGTATCAGCTACTAATTTTAAAATTTTAGCTTCCAATGTTTATTTTTAACTCCTTTTTAGCTCTTTTTTTTTTTTAAGATTTAGCTGTTTTTAGTAATTTTCATTTGGCAACACTACTAACTTGGAAACAACCGGAATAGACATTAATCTAGTAACGCGATTTTTTTTTAAAGAAAATTGATTATTTTAGCAGTCAACACAACAACACACTTACAGTTTCCTGCGTATTTAGAAAAATGGTTACAAAACATGGTGTCGTTACGTCATTCATAGAAGATATAGTGCAGACGATTTAGTTAATGGTTTAGCGAATTAAGCTTGATGATAAGTATTTGTATGTGTTAATGTGTTAACTCATTCATTTTGACCATATTTGCGAAGTTTTTAAAAGTTTTAGCTGAGTACTTCAGGAAATTATAGCTGCAGTGAAAAAGATCTGCTACCTAATTTTTTTGCTTCGCTACATACGCTGTAAATGTCATTATAGGGTGTAACCATTTAAGAAATATTCTCCAAGGTATAAGACCTTTTGACTCGTTTAAGAAATTGCCAACATCAATGTGTTATTTAATTTTAATCTTGGACTATTACTGGAATAAAGCATGATGACAGAAGCCCAAATTTGCCTGAAAGGGTGTAATCACAAATGCGTTATATTAACTGCTTTGGACCTGTTACTTACTAGAGAAAGTGTATTC
This sequence comes from Typopeltis vanoorti, assembly GCF_054136105.1. Lineage (NCBI taxonomy): Eukaryota > Metazoa > Arthropoda > Arachnida > Uropygi > Thelyphonidae > Typopeltis > Typopeltis vanoorti. The sequence continues at coordinate 83,484,698 of NC_143562.1, forward strand.
AAGTGATATTAGCGTGCGAGAAATTATTCTGAAGGCTCATAAACTGTTCTTCGTGCAAGTAGTCCTCGCCTCCACAGATTATTTAAAAAAGAAAACCCATCTAAACATACTACGGCGATCTTCAGTAATAAGAAGGAAGTTTACTGACTTGAAGTTGATGGTAGAATTCGTGTAACATGGGAAAATTAATGTTTTCGAGGGGGAGGGGAGACAAAATATTTCTACAGAGATGCCATATCACAAAGAAGACAGCGTAGTTTCCGAGAATAAAATAATAATTAAAAATAACACTGAAATATGGATGATTTTAATAATATTGTATATTTAAAAACCAAGAAGGATAATAATAAAACTAATAAACAACTATCTTTTTTTTTGTTATTTCGTTTTCGTGTTCATAGATGGCGCGTCGAAGATTATTTCATTCATGCACGAATTTATACGTGGCTAAGCAACTGCAAAGTACTTGCGAACAAAAGAGTGCTGATATAACTTGTTACGCCGAGTCGTGGTAGTTATACTCTACTTGTTCTTCTCATTACAGGTGAAGGGTAAATGCGAAACTTTTGACTGATTGATCACTCACGCCCACTAATTCTAGTAACAAGAATACCACTAGAGTAATTTTGAAGTGATCTCTTATGATCCCGTAACCCCTTTTCAATGAATGATGTAGTTATATGTTCGAAATTTTCGAATAGTAACTATGAAGCTCAGAGTTGCTTCAGCGAGCAAGTATTGTTGTGCTTATATTCGAAATGGTTTGTACAGGTATATTATGGGAAACATCGTTAGGATTTATTATTATTTTTTTCATTAAAAACAGACAAATTTAATATGCAGTTTTTTTTTTTTTTTTTTACATTTAGAAAATGTCAATGTTAGTAAAAATTTCAATAATTAAATAAGCTGTAAATAGCCTGAATGATAATAATAATCTCTTTGTGAAATGTATATTTATAAAAAAAAAAAAGCATATATTCAGAATAGTACACTGAATCCCTGTGTAACGAAGAAAATGTAACAACTACTGTATTAGTGGTAGTATCGGTTCTTCAAGAAGATATGAATAAACTGTAAAAGTAGTTAAATGAGAGGATATCACTTTAATAGATTGATGTTTGGGATCCACAAATGGAAGACTGTATATTTCATTGTTGGGATTATACTAGAGGAGATAGTCTACATCAGTGCTTCCCAAACTTATGGATGTAAAGGCCTCCTTTGGAAAAATTAAAATATTTCACGGCCTCCCCATCGAAAAAAAAATCGTAATACAGACATATACAGAATATACTAAAATACACATATAGTATTTTACTTTCTGCGAATTTCGGCGCTTAATATTCATTAAGCGCCGAAATACGTAGGGAGTAAAATTTGTGAACCAACACCAATGTGTACTTTTTTTCCCATTAAAATAAAAAAAATAACAAAAAAGAAATAATAAAAATTAAATACGTCTCTTTTAAGATAAAAAAATTTACTTTGTCTTAAAATATTTTAAATTTGTTTACATTATTTCACGGCTCCATTCAACAAAACTTACGGCCCACAGTTTGGGAAGCGCTTGTCTACATCACCAAAACGGATCTTGGGGTGATGTAGACAGAAAACTAAAGATCATACAGTTATGTAGAGTAGAATAATGATGAAAATAACACTGGCCAGTTGAAATAAGGATGTGGCAGTTACACTCCATTATCGTGTAAAGTCTTGATCAAACCACAGCGCATAAATGATTCAGATGACTGGATGAGAAAACTTTGAAGAGACCAGTGATATCGATCCTGTCAACTATGGGATAAGTCAAGAACGTGTAATCTACAGAAAGACAGGGATGGATAGGTGATAGGGAAGAGCCATTTATTAAATGAATGGATGCTAGAGAGATACGGACAAGACGCCACCTACACTTGCACTTAGCGAATAGAGGAGGTACTTTTTCGGCATAAATAGCAGTGTGCATGTGCAACACATTGCGCGAAGGAACACTGAAAGCGCAAAGAATGAATGCTTTTAAAAGTAATAAGATGATTCTTGTGTATAATTGAAATTTTAATAATAGTAATAATAAAGAAAGCGCTTAAGCGAAAGTTCTACTCTATTCTAAGTAATAATTTTATTCTTAGTAATAAAATGGACCATTGTCCAACAGGTTTCCCGTTTAATGACTGAAACAGGACGACAATTATTATTATTATTATTATTATTATTTATTATTATTATTATTATTATTATTATTATTATTATTATTATTATTATTATTATTATTCAATATATTCGTTCAGGCTTCCAGTTCAGCAACGCATCAAGACATTCCAAGTTGGTGTGTGTGTGTGTGTGTGTGTGTGTGTGTGTGTGTGTGTGTGTGTGTGTGTGTGTGTGTGTGTGTGTGTGTGCGTGCGTGCGTGCGTGCGTGCGTGCGTGCGTGCGTGCGTGCGCGCGCGCGCGTAGGAATTTCTAAGTTGGGCGCAGTGGAAATCAAGCCAATTAAACATAGATTTGATTTCATAGCTTCCCAACACAGCAAAAAAACCCAATAAACTGGTGTCATCCTCAGATAAGCTCATAAATAAGCTACAAGGATCATCTCATCCAAGATTTAAAAAAAAATAAAAAATAAAAGAATAAAAATAAATGTATCACATGTAAACAAATGTATGTAATGATAAGTATGTAATGTATGTATCATATATTATAAATTATTATAATTATTATTTCGAAAAAAAATTATTATTATTATCAGAATCATACGTAAACAAATGTAAGTAATGTTGTTTCATATGTAAACAAATGCATCTAATGTTGTATCATACGTAATTAAAACTATGTATTGTATGTATTATATGTAATAAATTATTATTATTATTATTAAAAAAATTGCTGAAATTTATGATCATCAGAAAGCAAAGCCGTTAATTATTTGTTATCGGAAATAACTTATTAATGAATCTAATTGCTATTTGATTCTTTATTATCAGAATTATTATCGGAGACCTCCAGAAGTCAAGGGCTCATCAAGGGAGACCGGTAGATCACTCACACCATCTGTCATACGTTCTCTTAAACTCATTCACACTGGATGCACTCACTGCTTCAATAGGCAAACTCACTTACCGCTCTGTGAGAGAAAATATATAGCTGTCGCCCCTCTCTTAACCTCACACAAATCACGGATGACCCCCCTTGTCTTCTCCTCACCTTTCATATAACGAAAATTTTCAAAAGTTGATAGCTCACAACACACTATGAGAAGTTTACATTTCGCTATCATATCACCTTTCTTTCTCCTGTTTACCATTGTCTGCAGTGCACATAGTCTCAATGTCTTCACAATCTACATCCCATTCTCTCGAGATCTTTGTTACTTTTTTTTGCATCTTTTCCGCATTTTTTTCTGTAGATTCCTCTATTGAAGTCTTGTGGAACTATATGATGCACGTTAAGCCATAGTTGATTCCGGAAAACTAATATATATATATATATATATATATATTATTGTGTTTTGTTGTTATTGTTATCATGCACGCGTACGAGGGGAGGAGGTCTGGAAAGTTCTGATAAACACCTAGAACCAAAATGATATTCAAACAACTGATATAACCCCAAGAAAGAACATACTAGTAGCAGAGTTATCAAGGTGACTTATGTAAATGAGGAACATAGCCTGCTGCTATTTGTAAATGATTGATTGATGCCAATATTATAAAAAACATACATTTAGTACATTTAAGTGCATTGCACACAATGCGTTTGTCTCATTGTTTTTGGTGATTTTTGAAATTCAAATACGAGTACATTACTTACCTCATTTGCAAGATGATTGTCTAAAACATACCGCTTCAAGTAAATAACTCATAATAAATATTATGAGTTATTTTCCCGTCAGTTCAAAAACCACAAATCACCGCCTTTATACCCTTATGAAATGCACACAAATCAATGGCTTTCTGATTTTTCCACTCGGTAGCACACAAAGAAATACGTCAAACGCAAAATCAGTTACCATAGCAACCCTTTACAGTTGCAATAACAACTTGGGAAAGTTCTTCAACAGAATAAAGAGGTTTCTACTACCTGCTGATTTTCGGATGGCATTAAATCAACATTTGTTATTTTCGGACGTATTTGTTACGAACAAAAAATATCACTTCGCCATCGTTAGAGGTCGCTAGAAATGTAGCGAATGGTTCATATTTGTTACTAATAAGAAAAACTCTTTACCAGACAAAGAATGCCAGTGCTTGAAGCAAATTTAGACTCACAATCCTTAAAGTGAGTATTTAAAAATGCCTAGATTTAAATAATTTATTTTTTCTTCAAAGAAATAAAAAAACTTAACAAAATTTCTCACGATTTTTTTTTTTTTTTTAAAGTTTGGTGGTTATTCTGCCGAAGCCCTTGCAGAGAGAATTATGGATGCTAAGTGTTCGATTATTGTAACTGCTGGTAAGTCAGTTAGATATCTTGTTTGTTTTCTAATATTCTATAGTTAGCAGTCCAAAATATTTAATAAATTTTACGATAATATCACTATAAAAATGCAAATCTGTCTTTATTTCATTTCAAATATAATTTTAAATACAATAAATTTCTTTCCAGTTATTTTATGCAACAATCTTTTACTGTGGTTTTTAATTGGAAGATCTATTTACAAGTACAGAGGTTTACGAGATTAAGATTGAGTGATGTGTTTATTAAAATAAGAATATTTTTAAACTATGGATAAAAAAAAAACATTTTTTTTTTTATTTTATTTTTTGTAAACAAGACTCACACTTCGAATAGTACTCAGGGATTTTTACTATTTTACCAAAGATTAGGCAATTAGGGCGAAAGGTGAGTGGGTTCAAAGGACAGCATTGAAATAGTTGCAAAATGGACAGTTTAACCAAAACACTTGCGAAGTTGTATCTATTTTTATCCCTTGAAAATTGAGATGTGCAATCATATGATATCTGGAGTTGAAAATAGAATGCCTCATTACATCAGCTACGTTACACTTGAGTAGTGGAGAGATTTGACACAAATTTTCTTAACCAATGGAATCATGAAACAGCTATTCCTATTGTTTGCAAAACAGTCGCACACTTCCGTAACATGCTAAACATTTGGCACATTGAAGTTTTGGTTTATTGTGATTTACGTTATTTATGAATAACAACTAGAAAACAGGGGCGAATGCTGGTCTTGAAATTCGCGGTTGCTCTTGTTATCATTCAGGGAGTGAGAGGTATGATTGAAGTCTGATTAGCGGAATAATTAATTACTGACCACTTAAAACTATGCACTGTATTTAGAAATTTATGTACATTTGATAATACAAATACAACATTTATTTTACAAATGATATTCTATCTTTTTCCATTTAGCTACTTGAATACAAATTCTACCCTAAAGTTCTTCTTTATGAACTGGTCAATAACATCGTCATAAAAAGTTGGTTGTGACTTAATTTTCCCAAGCAACACGCGCGCTTGTAAAGGCTGGCTGAAGCTCACTGGCTAGAGCTGCTTTGACTGCGTATGGCCCGTGTTAAGCAACAGGGTGAGATGAAGTGGAGGGAGCGGAAACGGCTATGCGCGCGCATGAAATCACAGTGCTGAAGCGAGGACCTGGATGCTCCCACAACCGAGCAAGCCAAGGTAGCTTGACTAGCGCCGGCCTTCGATACACAACGCAAAGCTCAATTATTTCCGCGCAAGCTTAAAACGTCTTCTGTCTACAAAAATAAAAGCCTAAATGGAATGCTTATAAATGTATGCATTTATTAACAAATAAATATTACTTCTTTCTCAATTAATGAGCTTGCATAGCAGGCGTGGAGAATTCGCCACTGCTAGAAAACAATATGATGATAAATGACAGACTAGTTTGAATTATTATGTCCCGCTTCATAGTTAATCCTAAATTAAATATCATATAATATCAAATATATTTTTCCAATGATATATTCGATTAAATTTAGAAGTGGGTGCATTGAACTGATTTGGATTTATAATCACGTGAAAAGCTGTTGTCTCCACAAAGGTCTCACTGAGTCAATGTTTGTATTCAGATACGCATATCTTAAAGTGATATCCTTAAGGTTTTCCAAATGATCGGAAAGTCTTTGTAAAAAATACGCAAATCTATCTAAAAATTCCTAAGTACCCTTTATTGGAAATCTCTCTCTCTCTCTCTCTGTCTCTCTCTCTCTCTCTCTCTCTCTCTCTCTCCCTTTTATTTACTTAGATTATAATATATTTTCGTTTCGTTGCAGATGGCGCTTACAGAGGCACGAAGCTAATTAGACTGAAAGAAATAGTTAACGACGCCTTGAAGATATGCGAAGAGAAGTGAGTCGTTTTCTTTACATTGTTTTTAAAACACTGAGTTTGAATGAGAAAAAGCCATCTTGAAAAGAAATAAAAAAAGGAAACAATACATACCAAAATAATTACCTGTTATTCAATTATTAATATCTAAAAAAATACAAACTTCAATCAGTAAACCCTTTAAATGTAAGAGAGAGAGACAGAGATTTTATATAACTAAGAAATAAGAAATAATAATTGATATAAAGCGAAAATCATAAGATAAATAATTTTCAATTTAAAACGATAGTTATTAATATAATTAAAAATTATAAAATATCCCTAACGCTTTTTATTCACCAAGGAAATAAAATAGCCGCAGCTCTTTTAGTCCTAGCTTTTCAAATGAAGATGAGTTAACTGTTCTCATGCGAAAGCTGTAGGGTTCCCTCTAGCAAACCGACCAGAGAACAGACAACAGACAAAAGTACATTTGGAGAGGTACAGATGGCAGTAGTGGCGGCATTATGTAATGTGGCATCCTCCATAATTTGATGCCGTAGGTACAGTTAAATCCAGTACTGCCGGAGGAATATCCGCAGAATTATTTCTATTATGTAATAAATAACCTTTCTTCCTAATTTAAGCAAAAATTCATAGCTTAAAACATAATTGTAATTTAACGACTTCAGTTTCGCAAACATTCGTTTGGAAATATAAAGTGTGCCATGTAAATCACTCCAACACCAAATAACTTACATTAGTCCGTATCTCATTTAAATCTGAGTGGGTGATTAATCTTACCGCTAATACGAGGATTACCAGCTTGCTGTTTCTCATTTCCAGACTGACGGCAATGATGTATGGTTCCACTGGTGTTATCGCTCATATCCAATATACGTATGTATATTGGACATCGAAGTCAGTGTAGACCCTTTGGGTCTACACTGACTTCGATGGACTTCATTCCTGATTGGTTTAAACAAAACACAGTTTAGTATACTAAACATCTGATTCCTGTAAACACCATAAAGAATTTTGAAAAACATATCTAATAAATAAAGAGGCCATCCTTTGAAAATAACGATTGCTATTAGCTAACTTTACAAGCTAACTTCTCTCTCTCTCTAGTAAAATGTACCATATTTTAATTATCCTACAGTCTACCAATCGATGAGCTTTTGAAAATTTCTTGAATTTCATATTAAATTTAATTTTGAAATTATTGAAAAGTATACTTTTAATGTAAAAATAAATTATTTTATTAAAAACACGAAAATCTCACACACGTAATTTATATATTTTTTTCAGATTTATTTTAAAGCAATAATACATTTTAATAAAACGTGATTCAAAGTTTTATGTTTATGTTTATGCTTAAAATGATTGTAAAAGCCTGCTCTAGACGAGCAGTCATTTACAATCATTTTACAATCATTACACTTATAGCTCTTTGATTTTATAAGGATTGTCTTTTTTTTTTTATTTGTTAAACAATACTCATTGATAATCAAATATATATATTTTTAATTTTGATTTATTTAAAATAATGCATTTCTTTTAATCATTAGTTATTACTTACACGAATCTTAAAGCTATTAATACATAGCATGTTAATATTGTCTGATTTATACCAAATATTTCTTACGAGATTCTTTTATTTACTCCTAGAGGGCACCAGATGATTTGCACTCTCGTTGTGAAGAATCTCAACCGACAGAAGTGCAGTAGCTCAGTGCAACCTAACGATCTGAAAGGAGTTGATTTAGATTTCTACGAAAAGGTACACAAAGAAAGATTTAAACCGATAGTGACTAAATTTTTGAGATTAGTATCAATCTTAAAACGAAAAGTCTTGACGTGCGACAAATAAAGAATTTTCTCCCCTAGAAACATCAGTATGTAATTGCAGTGGAATCCGGAATAATTGAAGTTGCAATGTAATCAATTTCAAGAGTATTTCATTTTTAGTTTCTGTTTAATAGAAAATCAGTAAATCAATGTTTAATAAAAATACATACATGGATAGTACAAATGGCCTACAAATAATTCATACTTCATATGCTGTGATACAACTGCTTGACTTGCCTCAAGTAGCAAGCGTGATAGATGCTCTCTCTCTCTCTCTCTCTCTCTCTCTCATTCTCTCTCTCTCTCTAGACCAGTGAAGGCCTTACGTCACCTTAAACTGACATCGACCTGCTTACTTTGATAAAGACTAAATCGCCTGCGGAGATGGAAATGTATTTGAGTTTCATCTTTTTACAACTTCTTAATTCTAAATTGGCGCCCTCTTTTGGTGCCATTTAGAATACACACCCACTTTACTACACAGATTTATTATTATTTGAAATGAGATGGAATTTTTTATTTAAAGTTCTGCAAAATCAGATAAGTTCCATGCTTAATGACATAACATAATACGTGTAATATTGCATCGCATTGCATATTTTGCGTTCTGCATCGAAATTGCAAATATAAATAAATATAATTATAAATATAATTACATTATAATATTAAAATACAAATAAAATTCATTGCATTTAAATTTTTTTTTCAAAATGATAAAAGACAAATAATTTTTTTTTAGCATTAGTGGTTAATTTGTCATTTTAGATTTTCAATATTCTTAGACAAATTTAATTACTCTGTGATCAGATTTTCTGTGTTCATGTTGGTTTCGTTTCGTATTAGAGAGGTAAGCTATTAAATACTTTTCGAGCCATATATATAGTGTTTATATATTATTTCTTTTTGTGCTTTTAGGATTTAACTCTTTTAAGCCCACTTTTCTGCAGAAGAAAATATTATTATTATTTTAATATTTACGTGCTGATTATCAGACTTTAGGAAAAGTAGTATCGTAAATATATAATTGTGTAAGTAGTAAGATGTTTAGTAGAGTATATTTAGTAGAGTAGAGTAAATATAGAGACACCGACTCTTGGCGTCAGTGTCTCTATATTTACGTTTGGTTAAAATGCTTCTGTACGTCATTATCATCAGAGCTACATGCAACTTTGTTTCACTTCACACACAAACAGAGAGAGAGAGAGAGAGAGAGAGGAAAATGTTAATCTATGTCTCTCCTTATAATGAAAATTGCCACATAAATGTGCAGGCAGGAACAAGCTATAATCATTAGCTTGTGTTAGTCACGAAGTTTTGTTTTGCTTCAAGCTTGATACGTGCCTTAATTCCCTGATTAAGGTACTTGCTTCATGAAGAGTAGTTAAACTCAGAATCGTGTTCTGTTCGTTTAACAGACTTAAATATTTAAGGAATGGATTTATGTTTTTCAAGGATGAAAAACCGTATTCCTTCCTGCAGAAAAATACACTACTATGAGTTTCTGACACTAACTAACAGTGACGGACAGTAAGCCATGAATGACATTAAATGTGTGTGTGTGTGTGTGTGTGTGTGTGTGTGTGTGTGTGTGTGTGTGTGTGTGTGTGTGTGTGTGTGTGTGTGTGTGTGTGTGTGTGTGTGTGTCCTCTTACAATTACAGAAAACGTAAAATATTTCCTATTCTCTTGCTTCGTTAAATTTCGTCTACATCTACTTTACAATAATGTAATACATTTCATAGATTGCCAGAAGAAAAGTACTCTTTATATTTTTAAAGCCAGCGCGAAATCAATACGATATTACATCATGAATAACACGCATCTTATATTCGTTTTAGACATACTGGAACCCGACTCTTGACTGCTGGTGGCATAAGGAGATGGCACTCGTCGATGAGCACTGTGACCCAGAATGGGTAGATGCAGAAGATCCGCTTTTTATTTTGTATACGAGGTAAGAATTAGAACTTTAAAAACCTAGGCATGTCAAGTGTGCTTTTATTTATGTCTTCCTTATTTCGAGAATGAGCAACCAGGAAGAGACAGCTACTGGACTGTAATTCATTCTTCGGAGATATCGGGACTTCCCAAAAGGTGGATTGTTCGCATCTTTCCACGAGGAATAACAAACGGTGATGTTTTCGATTTGGGCCCCCCCCCCATCTTTTCAACTTAGTACGATGCCCTATTTTAATTAGTTACTTATTGTTTTTCTGCCCTTCTATATTAGAGGAATCAACCCCATCAGATCCAGATGCACAACCGAGGTTATAAATTATCGGCGATTGTCTGAATAAGAGATTCTCAGGCTCGCCTTATGAAGATGCATAAAGGAGATCTCACCACTCTTCCAGATACCAACGTAAATAGCGTCTGTGTGCATACAGGTACTAGAACTAGCAGCTACGAGTACAATGGATTCTTGAGGATATCAGATTTCCTCATCACGGTACCGAATATATATACACTGCAGCATGTTAAAGGATTAGTCTTCCATTACTGTACACTACATCTTTTATGACTGGGAACGAAAAGTTGTTAAGTAGGTCTTAAAAATTCTTCGGAGAATCTATTAATTCTAGCTTTCAAGTGGCTCTGCCTTTACCCCAGAAAAATAATTAAATTGTAAATTACTAATATTTTAGAAACATGCATTAAATTTTTCGAAGATTATAAACTCTTCGAAAACTGGTTAGCCTTTTTGCTCATCAAACTTACTTTGAAGTTTGCGGTTAGAATGAGAGCGGAGGATGGTTCCAATCTCACGGTGGGCATAAATATTTATTAAATCCCTTTAGGTGAGACCTGAATTCAATTGCCCCATATGAGACCACCGGTCCCACTACTTACTGAATACCTGAAGTGACTAGGAAAACTGTCATATTTGGTCTCTACGGCAGGGTGCCGGAACTATCTAATTTTAACTCACCAAATTTATATATTTTTGTCTATGTATAATTTATATCTGTACTAACAGAATTTATATCTATATATAAATTCTTTATATATAAAATATCGATATAAAGAATTAAATTGACATTCCCCCAGTTAGTAGATCTTTATCAAAGTTAAAGTAGAGTTTTACTTTTCGGGAACTTGGGGTTTCAACTTCGCTATTCAGACAAACTGATCTTAGAACTCACACTATTTCAGACATAACATACTATTAGGGTTTAAAATCACGTGACGACAACGCTTGTTTGTCATAATCTCTTCCTTGAAAGTGTCCATTCACTGATAGGCTTGAGCTCAGCTGTCAGTAATAGGTGATGGTTAGAGACTGTCTGCTCATCGATCTTCAAAAAGTTACTTACGCCTATTCCTTTTGGAAATAAAAGGGTTCGAGGAGTTATTTATTTTATAAAGAAAGTTCAAATATTGTTCTTTTATTAGTTATTACGTATCAGGTAATAAGTGCTGTTATGTTCTAGTGGGTCCACCGGAAAGCCCAAAGGGGTTCTTCATACTGTTGGAGGTTACATGATGTACGGAACCTACTCTTTTCGAATGGTATTCGATTATCATCCAGGAGATGTGTTTTTTTGCACAGCTGATATCGGCTGGCTTACGGGACACACTTATACTGTTTATGCATCCCTTCTTAATGCTGCCACCATAGTGATGGTAAGTACCTCTACACACACGACATTAATATGTACTATCAAATAACTCATGCGTAATAATGTCTAAATCCATGTGGCAGACCGTATCTAATTCATTTCGTTATAATGCTCTGATTTGAATTTTTATAGGATTTACTTGCGTAGTAATATTACCTGTTTATTTTTTATCTTCCTTAGTTCGAAGGAGTGCCATACTATCCAAGTCCTGGTAGATATTGGCAGATAGTCGATAAATACAGGGCAACTCATTTTTATACCGCTCCTACAGCTTTGCGCACTCTGATGAAATATGATGACAGTTACGTAACTAGGTAAGTGCGCCACCTATCCGTGGAAGCGTTATTGGAATCTCAATAAGTGGGAAAAAATGCATCGTATCATATTTGAATTGCGCAGTTCAAACGGTATATATACATATTCAAGATCACACTGCTACATCAAAATCATTTTTTTTATTTATTTATTTTTACTAGAAACGAACATAATTTCAATGCTAGTTTACGATTTATAGTACGGTTTAGTTTGCGCAAGCATCAATGACTATTAAGATTATCCTGCTTGTGTTGCAGAATAAAAAATCGGAGAGGCAAAAAAACCCTGTCTCACCGAACGCGGGTCTTTTCGCCCCTCAAAAACTGGATTCTTTTGTTTGAACTAAACCGAATAAATATCGTTGATGACTATTATCACCGCTACGAAAATCGATTGTTTAGCTGTTATATAAATGTGTCTAATAATAGACAGAAAAGAGACATAATGGAATGTTTGAAATTAGTTTAAGATAGAGGAAGTCTGTTGCACTTGAATGAACCAGGCTCTACTGGCAAAGACAATAAAAAAAAGATTAATATAGAAGAGTTAGAATAGATATAAATAAAACTAAAATAAATCCTATAAATCCTCGAACTAAAACTGTGCTGCTAACGTGTGTTAACTGCATAGTTTAAGTCCAAATATGTTTTGAATTGGCAGAAGAGCCAGGCTCTGCTTTCATAATCGCTGCGCTTGTTCAGTCCATCTCTTCGGCTTGTTACACAAAAAAAGACATTCCTAATTGTAATTAATATTTATTTGTATATATACCTGTGTGGGTGTTATAGTCGAGTTCAATGAGTTCCCCGATTAAAAACGAGAGTTTCTTCAGAAAATAAAGTCGTAGGATTAGTTACTAAATAGAATCAAGTTTTTTTTTTTGTTTTTTTATTTATTTATTTATTTTTTTTAAGTTCTGGAATTATCATGGATTTTTGAGAACATATTCGTAGAAGTCATCGTCTCCTTACAACGGATGATTTAGATCACTGCAACTTATCTCATAACTCGATAGACTCTATTGTTGTGAATCTGAATCTGCATTGCTTCATTTCAAAAATGCTCAGGTACTTTGTTGATAAACTTATCATCAAATAAAATACGTATATCGAAATCCAACTAATAAAAAATAATTAAAATTCAAAATACTTAAATTGCATAAATTTAAAAAAAAAAAAGCTCTCACTTCTTGAAAATGATTTCTTATTTATTAGTTTCTTAAGACATACGAAATAAATGAAATACTAAAACAGTTTTCGAATATCCTTCGCCGACAAGACGCAGCTAATGTGTCCATTACTTTTATAGCGTCCAGTGCCGAACTGTCTTCATTTTTAGCGCATTCAAATGGAACAAATGTACGCCTCTCTCTCTCTCTCTCTCTCTCTCTCTCTCTCTCTCTCTCTCTCTCTCTCTCTCTCTCTCTCTCTCTCTCTCTCGTGTGTGTGTGTGTGTGGAGGGGGGGGGATTTTTCCATTAAGCTGCCTATAGAGACAGCCGCTGCTACGTATTTTATGTGATTTCAAAAGACGTTTTCTCATTTCTTGGACTGCATTCAACGTATTTGTTTTTGAGAAGTTCTTCGAACAAGCGCAGAAAGAACTGCACAAAGAAAATCTACGGCTATTCACTGCTTCCACGTGAGGTCTTCAGTCAGTCATATGCGAATCTTTGGTCCCATTGTTTGGAACTTTCGGGTTCTAATTGCAAGACGTTTGTAAGGAAATATTCAAGATGGTTTCAAGTAGGGCAGTAAATATTGCAATTCATTTACTAAACTTTCCTTGGATATTCGATTTTTCCTAACCCCCAGTTTCAGTGTTTATGGATAAAAACAGATTTTAAAAAAATAATAAATAAATAAAAAGGTTGAAATTAATTTTTGAATAAATGCCATTTTAATGTTTTACCACATGCATGCTGCTTCTCTGATATCCCCACAGTTGGGTGCGTCTATCATCACTCGGAATGAATACCAGATGATGACAGTCAAACTTCCACCCACACCGGTCTGTTATAAAATAGGAACGATATACGGGCGTATGTGCAGATATTTGAAGGTTTGTTTTATGCTGTTTGAAAGTTCAAAGGATGCGTTTTCTTTCATTGTTGAACCCAGAATATTGTTAAGTCTAGAATCCTCCATAGTTTCTGAATTTTAGTTTCGAGTGATTGGATTCTTTCTGGCTATAAATGCAAGAGGCATGAAAACATCAATGGAATGACTGGAACTATTAAGGATCTACGTGTCTGAAAAGCTCTTAGAAAGAACAAATCACTGACCAGTGATTTCATGAATTTGTCGTTTGGTTTCGTTTTATAAGCTTGAACTGTAATGTTTTTCGGAATTCAACTATTGCTTTAATACCACAAACAATATTAGTGACTCAAAAATCGCTAACTACTGGAATCTCTTTAATTCATTATCTGGCTTTCAAGGTTTTGATCTTACTTCCTCTTGGGAACATCTTTTAAAAGGGACATCAGTCGCTGCGTATCTAATCTTTTGCGGAGTGCTTATCATGACGTACGACCAGCCTTGGGACCATCATCAATCACGCGGAGACGATCATATGACAACCTGTCTCCGCCTTCACCGCACATTCCTTAACCGGTGGTCCAGGTAGCGCTTGGTCTTAGTAATGAACAAAATAACTCGCCTGGCGCTTTAAGAATCTTATCGTCGAGTGCAATGCGTATTTTTGAGGGGGAAATGCAATAGACGTTTGCCTCATCACGTCCTAGTTATAACAATGTAGTCTGTTTCTCGATTATTATGATTATTATCATCATAGCAACCTGATAATGAATAATATCAATTACTTTTGTTACAGACACAGTCGGAAAAGTCTGAGGATTTTAGCAAGTGTAGGAGAACCACTTAATTTTGAGGCCTGGATGTGGTATCATGAAGTGGTTGGAGGAGGACGCTGTACAGTGGTTGATACCTATTGGCAAACGGAAACAGTAAGTATAGTCACATCGATTTGTTTATATATTTTAATAAATAATGGAAGGACCGGATTTTCCAGAATGAAATTCTACCATCCCATGTATAAATTAAAAAAAAAAGAGGAGGCCGAAAAGTTCTGATAAACCCCTAGAACAAAGATGGCATTAAAGCAACTAATATAACCACAAGAAAGAACATATCTTAAAACCCTTTAACCCCCATGTTTCATCAAATTTTTGCAATAATTTGTGCTTTTTTAAGGATATATAATAAGACATGTCAGACAGCTCAATGCCTTCTTGGTTATTATCACATTACAACTTTTCATATATATCACCTACACGTACATACTGTAGACTCAAAGACAATTTTTTGGCACTTTCAAAACCAATTTGTCAAAATTGGTTTTGAAAGTCAAAACAATTCTACTGAGGAAGAATTGTTTACTACTAAGCCGGCCTTCTTGGCCGTGCGGTCAGCGTATCCACTCTCCAGCCAAAAGGCTACGGGTTCGAATCCCGCCATGGGCATGGATGTTTGTGATTATCTGTGAAAATACTAGTGGTAATGATGGACGGTAGATGGCGTTGGTGTAGATGATGATGGTAGTTGCGATTCGTTGTAGTTGGTGGATTTAGTGGTGGAGACAGAGAGCTGTAGAGTAGGTGCCCTCCCTCGATGAGTCTTTGGACTCCCTGGAGGTGTTACGTAATAATAATAAGAAGCACTCGAACTGCAGTAGAAGCAACAGTATCACATAAGGTTACCCAATCTGTGTTCCGACCTGGAACCACATCTGAAAGGGAAAAAAAAACTTAAAAGTGCACGAAAGAACATAATTTGTATTATGGATATTAACATATTATTTTGCTAACATTAATTTAGAGTAGATAAAGCTATAAGTTTTTTTTTTTTTTTAAGAAAGAAACTGTTAACTACTTTTGTATAGGAAAGATTGCATTCTATGTATATTACACAAGAAGATGGAGGATCCGTCATGAATTATGGGATTCAACTAAGAATTGCTAACTTCTTCAAACACTTAATAACCGATGTTTGTGTTGGTAAGCATAAAATAGAGATTACTACGATTTCTTCTCCAAAAAAACCCCACTTTCCCATAGAAAAACAAACAAAATCGATTGGTAAACATATGCTGAAGACACTGATGTCACATGGCCGTGATTGCATCGTGGTCCCATTTTACAATTTACTCTTGAGAATGTTAAAAAACGAAAACTTAATTTTGGGATACGACTGAGATATCGTAAGCTTCAGCAAAATTACGTGAAAAAATTAAATAACTCTGTAGAACTAGTACCGTCCTTTTGGACTTGACATTTAGGATTACAGTCAGCATTTATCTTTAATGAGTAATTCTCATATATGCCTACCTTTAAATGAATTATGCATTCAAACATTGAGATCATAGTTTAAAGAGACTTGATATCAGATGGAATATCTGTAATGGCCTGATAGATTTCTGCTGCAAATCACACGTTATACTCAGTTCACCAGCAGTTTTTTGTTTTAATTCTCTTCCATATGATAATGCCTATTAATTACACAACAGTTCACAATTCTGTAGCATAATTTTAATTATTATTAATGCAATGTTGCACTCTCACTCGAATGCTGTTTGACTAGAACAAATACTTTAACAAAATTCATTGTTTGCTACATTTTTCCAAATATTGGATTCCAGAATGACAATTTACGACATGATGAAAAGTCACTTATCATTTTTATACAAAATGGCATTCTTTTTATTATGATATACCGCATTTCAGCATGCTTACCAAACTGTTTTTTATAGGGTGGACTTGTGATGACCCCCATTCCGGGATATACAACAATCGAACCCGGGTCTGTGGTAAGTACGTCGTCAGTATTTTAGTCCGTATTTTAGCTTTATAACTAAATATGAATTTTTTTTTTTTGTCGTAGTTTGAGAAAATTTATTATTATTTTTTTTTTCGCCACTTCAATTACATATGGCACAAGTATGTTTTTCTTTCTAAGCAAAAAGACTTACTCAATATTTGATACTGGTGCATCTTGACCGGAAATAGATTGATCTGTTCAGTCTACGCTTCCGTTTAACGCCCAAGTTTAATATCGTGTTTAATACTAGCAAAGGAAGGAGAAAAATAACTCATTGAAATGGAAGAGCATTGTCGAGTTTCTTGCAATACACTATATTTGTATTCACGCCCCAGTTATTTTTTCATACTATTTCTATCGCCTTTTCAAAAATATTTGCTGCTCTTTACGATATACTCCCTCTTTTCGATAAAATTCTATTGTAGTTGCAAAATCTACAAATACAGAAATATGAAAGGGTAACACAAACACAAAATGGTTTATCCTTTATTGCGGGATACGCAGTAGCTGCTTTATGACATCATTTTCAACAGAGAAGCAGTTACAGAATACCTGAAAGATTAATGAAGGCAAATAATGTATCTCATTTCATCAGGCAGTACAAATACTCTGCGTCATAGTTACGAGAAACATTATTCCGCATTTTCGCTCTAATCCAAACCATTATTCGTCAGAATGGTTGTTATTAACAAGCGAGGTTCAATTAGATGTATATACACCAGATGTATCGAAGTCTTGAATTCCTATTTTGTTAGCGGATTACTTCAGACAATGCAGAAATGTTTATCTCCGTCAAATATGCTCAGGTGGACTAATTATCGTCATCTTGGTTAGTTCTAGTCATGGCTTATGAATATTAATACATACTCAGAAGATAATTTAAGTTTTCGACTCCAGAAATATTTCTGTCTGTTTGTTTTTCTTATACGCAAATAGATAATTATACGTTAAGATTTATTACAAGTAAACTATAAATTTTATTATAAATGTCACTTAAAATCGTATCTGCATTTACTGTCTATGTTGATTATTTTTTTATAAATGATATGATTTTTTTTATAAATTTTTCATTTAACTGTTGGTAATCGCCAGCATACAGTTTGCACAACGAGGTTTTTTTATTATTATTATTTATTTATTTTTTTTTTTTTTGAATGAATTACGTTTAGGCAGAAATGAATACTTTCCTTGGATAAAGCATACGTATTATAACTGTTTTCAGAAGCGGATCCAGGATTTGAATTTATTTTATTTTATTCGATTCAAAAAATATTCGCAAAAGCTTAGGAGCGTGTGATATAATTTGCTTCAGTTTGTTACTGAAACAGTTTGTTAATTTTAATTTGTATAATATAACTAGTCTCTGGTGCTCGTTATTTGTTTGTTATTGTTTTCAGTTTAACAGAATGTTTATAGCTTAATTTGGATACAAAGTACTGCACGTGAAAGTAACGCCACAAGTAAACGTGTAATTTTTATTGTCATGGAAACATGACGTCATAGCAGTCTGTTGTCTCGAGGGAATTTTTTTTTTTTTTTTTTTTTTTTTTGTAACATGGCATCTTTAATGTATACAAAGCGCATAAATAATTGAGAAATAATATACTTATGAACTTATTGAACTTATTGAACTATATGAACTTATGAAATAATATTGTCAGTTAAATATTAAGTAGTAATGATTAAATTTAAAGTCACCTTTTTACTTAGAAAGGACGATTCAATACGCGAAAAGTGGAACTGTTTGATTCTTTGCAGTCGACTGTCAGGTTCAATATTAGTGAGCTTAGACGAAACTGTCTGCAGCCAATAATCAGTCAATAAAAATAAGCAACTATAAAAATAATGAGACATATTAAATCTGAAATGAGATTTAAAAATATTAGGAAGTTCAGAATATTTTTAAATCTGATTTCTGAAGATTCGGAATAATTTAAAAATTGAGGTTCCTTAGGGAATTATCCAATGTTATGCTTTCTTTGAAGTTTCAAAATGGCTTTCGCAACGAGTGTGAGGTTCACACAAATACCACTTAGACGCCTGTATTTTTTGCTAACAAAACACACAAAATTTATATAACGAAGGATATTATGCATCTCTTCTGGTTATATTGTAGCCAGATGTAAAAATTTTTAAATTTCAGAAGTTATCAAGACTTATGATGACATAACTTTCAGCATCGGATTGCACTACTTAAAAGACACGGACCTTACCCAGGAGCCCACGTATTCGCTTTTTATCAGTGCGTTTAGGTTTCACTGGCTTGACAGCTATTTCGAAATGTTGGTTCTCGTCAGAGACCAGATGGAAACCTTAAGAGGGCAAAAATCTGCAGTTCAAGTAGTCTTTTTAGTAGTACAAACCAAAGTAAACTCATGCCGAAGGTTACAACAAGAATAGATACATTCTGCTCTCTCCAGAACGAAGCTTTTCTGGCTCTGTATTTTAATATAAAGTTTAATTCTTTCTGGGGTTTATTTTTATGATGATTTTCTTTTTTCAGACTTTGCCATTCTTCGGAGTGGAAGCTGCTCTTTTAGATAATGAAGGAAATGAGATTGAAGGCGCTGGTAAAGGATATTTGGTAAGTTACGGATTCCAAGGAACTTTGCAAACTTGAGTTTAGTCATGAAAATTAATTTTGTATTTGCTAATTAATCAAAAATTTGCTGCCCCATTTTGAAATAACCGTCAGAATTTGTTAAACTTTAAATATTTTAATGACTACTTTTTTCAAGTATTTCTCTGCTTGAATGGATTATTCCGCGACGTTTTTTTCTGAAGGTCAAACTTTATAGGATTCTTGAGCTAACTTCACGTTATATTAAAACAAAACCTATAAGTTGTTAGCCGGCCTGGCTGGCCGAGTGGTTAGCGTATCCGCTCTCCAGCAAAGTCTGTTGGTTCGAATCCTGCCTTGGGCATGGATGTTTGTGATTGTCTGTGGAAAAACTAGTGGTGGTGGTCGGCGGTAGATGGCGTTGGTGTAGTTGCGGTCAGTTGGTGGATTTAGTGTTTGAGACATATCTGTAGAGCAGGTGCTCTCCCTCGATGAGTCTTTGGACTCCCTGGAGGTGTCTAAATACCTCCTAAAAGTCTATAAAAGTCTAATAATAATTATAATTATTATTATTATCTAAGACCTCTAGGGAGTCAAGGGCTCATCGAGGGAGGCTGTAAATTACCCAACCCAGCTTTCATACCTTCCCTTAAATTAATTTACACTAGATGCACTCACTACCCCAAAGGGCAAATTATTCCACTCACTCACTCACTCCTCTCTGAGAGAAAAACCTAGCTCTTACCCCTTTCTTGACTGAGAACAACCTTAACTTTTATAGATGCCCCGTGTTCTCTTCCCGCCTTCCATATAACGAAAATTTTCATCATTTGAAATGCTACCCATTTAAAAGTTTATAGACCTCTATCATATCACCCCTCTTTCTCCTGTTAACCAGAGTCTGTAATCCACATACTCACAATCTGTCCTCATAATCTAAATCCCATAATCCGGATATAATCTTTATTTTTGTAACTCTTCTTTGCACCCTTTCCACGGCTTTTTTATTCCCTTGGAACCCGGGAGACCAAATCTGCGCACAGTAATCCAAGTGTGGTTTATCAAAGCCTTATAAATAGGTAAAATTATTTCCTTATCCTTAAATGGCAAGGTTCGCTTCAGCATAGAAATTATCCTCTGAGTTGTATTTGCAACTTTTGCTATATGACCTTTGAAGTTTAAATTCTTATCCACCAATACACCAAGATCCCTTGCTTCTTCAGTTTCTTGTAGCATAACCCCGCTAATATAATATGCCGCTGGATCTCTAATCACGCCAAAGTGCATAACTTTACACTTATTAACATTAAACTGATAACCATTTTCGTGTGCCCAGATTTCCAGTCTATTCAAATCATTTTGTAATTGCTGAATATCAGTAGCATCCCTGATTGCCCTGCCTATCTTCGCATCATCAGCAAACAATTGCAAATCTGATGATAGACCCTGCTTGAAGTCATTAATATATAGATTGAACAATAATGGCTCAAGGATTGAACCCTGAGGTACACCACTGTTACCTTAAATCTTGCAGATTCACACCCACTGTATACCACTTTTTGATATCTGTCTGTTAACCATTCCCTGATCCAAGTCAATAGATTATGTTCCAATCCCATATTCTCCGGTTTACGCAACAGCCTCTCGTGTGGTATCCTATCAAATGCCTTAGAAAAATCCAACATTATCGTAGTGTATCCATTCCCTTTATCCAACTCGGCCGTAACATTGTTATAAAATATGAGCAAATTGCTAAAACATGACCTTCCTTTAGTAAACCCATACTGTTCCCTGCAGAGTATAGAATGATGGTCTACCCATTTCTGTATGCGAGTTCTTACTAAGTTCTCTAAAATCTTCACTACCACACCAGAGATACTAATAGGTCGGTAGTTAGACACATCAGTTTTTGCACCACCCTTGTGCAATGGAACTATATTCCATTCCTTCCATTCCTTTGGTACCATTCCTGAGCTGAGACTCAACTTATACAAATGTGTCAAAGGCCTAGCCAATTCAGTTGAACATTCCTTTAACAAACGGGCAGCTATTCCATCTGTCCCGATTGACAAATTCTTATCCAGGTTATGCAAAAGCTCTTCAACCTCATTTTCATGAACGTCTAGCTCTTCATCCAACGTAGGAGTAGCACTGTGCACCATACTACATACACCTGGTTGATATATCTTAGCAAAGTGAGCACTCATTAATAATAATAAAAACCTTGTAATCGCTCAGTCCGTTTTCGGTCAAACAGACTATCGGTTGGCTTGGAAAGAAACAGGCCGATGGTGGTGGTGGTTCCTGCTACGCAGGACTCTTTTCATGGACATCACTGGCTCCTTTCATCCTCCCGCTGAATGCACTTCGATTCGACTACTAATTCTTACATGAAGATGGCTTCAGAGCAAGTATTGCCCTACGAAGTGATAGTGTGTCCCGATAGATGTGGACTCTCAGCAAGACAACCCCCCGTGTTGCAAGAATTCTGTGTGCTCTGCTCCTGATTTGAATTCCATCGGACATTTGTGGCATTATGTGGAATGGAACGAAGTATAGGCCTACACCAGTGTCTAGTTCGGATGCTGAACTTTGAGATAATTCTGTCTAGCTGGTCCAGAATACCTCAGGAGATCTTCTGTGGTCTAGTAGATTCAATGCTAAGATACAGATGCAAATGGTTATCTTGGCCAAAGAAGGCCTAATAGATGATCATAATGTTTCGATGAGTGGTGTGCTCTCTCTCTCTCTCTCTCTCTCTCACACACACACACACACGCACGCACGCACGCACGCACCTCTGATGAAATCTCTTTTTGTATTTCAGGTATTTAAAAAGCCATGGCCGGCAGTAATGAGGACAATCTTGGGAAATCACAAACGATTTGAAGAAACTTATTTCACTAAGTTCCGTGGTTATTACTTTACTGGTGATGGTAAGTGAGTTTATTTTTAATATTACAGTTTAATAGTCATCCCTGGACGCGATTCAAAGTAAACACATCAAAGAAGTAATTAAAGTACATTAGTGCTCGTTAAATCGATACCCACAGAAATGAATTCTTTCTAAATATTATGCAACGCACGTATTGATTCTTCCGACTGTAGCATTAAAGTCAAAGCCAAATGTGTTTGTATTATCGACTCCGTTGGCTTTGACTACAGTAAAAGGCTTACATTTGATAAGTAAAATGTGAAACTTTTCTTGACATTATTTTTCAGTATTATAAAATTAATTTAACAAGCCGAATTTCTTTATTTCTTAAATATGTGGGACAAGCTTTTAAATAAACGGTTTGGGTGTATTGATATTAAATGAAGAATATCATGCATACCTCATCTTACGAGTAGAAACACTTTCTTAGGAAAACGATGCCAGCTTCCTTCCTTTTCTTGTGTTCTATTGACTCTCAACCTGAAATATCCCTGAATTTGATAATAGAAATTGCAAGGACCTCCGTATCTTAGTTGTTATAGACGAAGCCCTTTGATTGGAAAGACCCGGGTTTGAATTTTGTCTAGGATGCGAAGACCCTTTATCAGGGCTTTTCAAATGGAGATGAGTTAGCCGATCTCAAATGGAGATGGCAGCGTTTTCTCTCTCTCGGAAACTCTGATTTTTCTTTTCTCCCACAAATAGGCTTCATACACACATATTGACAAACTTAAAAGACTCCTTAGAGGTATGAAGCAAGCAATGGAAAGCTGGCTGCATTAAATTGCCTAAAAAATACTATCTGCGCGGGGTATTTTCGAACCACTTGGTCTATAATAAGCAGAGTTGGGATCTTACACCAGACGTCAGATAGCAAAACAAATATTCACCAGAATACGATGGATGACTGTGTCGTTTTACGTTCTGAATTACAAGGTTAAAAATCTGAGTTTCTAGCAGGATCCTATATATTAGCCAATGATTTACTAATTCAGAAAGAGACTGGGAAACGTTCCAGCAAAATGTTTATCTAGAATGGACTCTAGAGGAGACTGTGCTCAAGTGAATATACTTTTAATTAATAGTTATTACCTGAAATATCGGAGTTCACTAAAATTCAAAGAGAAACCAGCACACAGTACAATGAGTTCATCCTGTATTAATCACATAAACATACGTTCACCCTATGAGTTCACAAGTCAGCATAAAAACATCATAAACAAACACATGGAAAATGAAACATAAGCAACTATGGATCTGTTGCATTGCCAGTAATCAATCAAATTATCGAGCGCATGGATCTCACAGACTCTCCACATATCTATCAAAAAATTCAAATCAACACAGCCTTGGCCTTAAAAGGAAAAAAGGAACAATATCGCTCGTGAAATACTTTACCAATTTAATACTAACAGTAGGTTGTTTTCATTGATTTTTCAAAAGTATCTGCCGTACAAAAAAACATTATGAAACAAGTTAACGAATACCGGAATGGGGGAGGAGGGCTTCTATTCTCATGAAATGTTTAATATCTATCTGGGAAATAGGACACGCATCGCACGTTCGGGATCAACCCAAAGCAGAGAGTGACCGATATTCTGTGGAGTCCCGCAGGGAGCCGTTCTCTTTCCAACCTTATTTAATGTATACACGCAAGTCATTACCAGCTTTCATTAATAGACAAGATCTTCGAGTGTGTAGATGATACGGTCGTGGTGTCTGTCCATAATGATGCAAATATAGCCCACATATCACATGCAACGCTGGATAACTGGAAAACCATACATACAAACCTTGATATATACGAAGTAAAAAAATATTCAGTCATTCACAGATCCAGCTCATTAAAACTAAGTATTTCACCTATGATCTTGTCCTTCTGTATAAAAAACACGAACGCCATTAAAACCACGAAGATCTGCAGGATAATACTTAATGCTGCTTTAAATATTGGAATAGTCATGTAAACTATGTACAAAACGAACTCCATAAAATAGCAGGCAAGTGATACAAATGAAAAGACAGTTATACACTAATGTACAAGATATATGACCAGTGGCGGCTCGTGGCTTGAAATCGTGGGGGTGCTGCAACTTTCGAAATATACATACACACGGTAAGTACAGTGTATACGTGTTTGGATACCAAAATATCAAAATTATGGTAAAAATTAAAAAAAAATTAAACATGAAAATCTATTGTTTATTATCGATAAAATTATACAGTTTGGTATAATTCAAAATTATTTAAAAATAAAATCCATTATCATAACCCCAATAATGTTCTAAAATAAAAACTATAACAAATCTTATGCCTTTAATTGTAATGTCCAAATATTTAAAAAGACGAAGTAAACACGATAAGCACTACGAACACTCTACTACTGGCGCAAACTGCATATAAACAACAGTGGAACTGCGCGACGGACAGTGCCGCATTACTCTAATAGCTCGCATCTCTATGATGTGCATATGCTTGGACGCGTAGCAATGAGACACTGTGGTAAACAGTGTCATATTGTTAACACAAAATACAAAGTAAACACAAAAATCATTGAACTATAAAACACCAAACTGATTACCTACGAACACAGAGAAGAGGTCGCATTTTACATGTCGCAGTGGCGCAATATAAAATATTTTATGGGAAAATGGCTATGCCGCTACTCAGTAATGTCGAAACACTACTTTAATCGTAACTACACAATAACAATCAAAGATCAGAATCAAAAACTAAAGCACGCTTATAAATATTTAATAATTATAGCAAAAAGCCATCTGAAGATTTTCCATACCCCACATGATCTCCGATAAAAGAAACCTCGGGGCTTATAGAGAGCCTGAAATCGGGATTAAGGAAATATGATGGAAGCAAGCCTGTAATGCTGCTACTACACAAAGATGCTCCAATATAACATGGCGTGAACTGTGCGTGTGTTTCTTTGTTTCTTTTATTTAAAAGCAGCTTACTTATTACTTTATACTGTAAGGTAGAACAAATGTCAGAAACTCCTGAGTCACCACTTTCCATATATGTCTTTTAAGAAGTTTTTGTTTTATGATTTCACAGAAATACTTTTATTTTATGCCATTAACTTTTTTAGACTGACAAAAACTTATACCTTGCAGGTGCTCGAAGAGATGAGAAAGGACACTACTGGGTCACTGGTAGAGTTGACGATATGCTGAACGTGTCTGGTCACTTACTGTCCACCGCTGAAGTTGAAGCGGCAATTTTACGAAACAAAGCGATAGTAGAAACTGCTGTGGTTTCTCATCCCCATCAGATTAAGGGAGAATGTCTATATTGCTTCTTAGTTCTTAAACAGGTAGGCATTTCTTATTGGAAACTTTAAAAAGAGAGAGAAGATAGACTAAGCTTTGCTAGTAAAATGCATGAAGAATGAATGAATGAATTATTAATTTTTTTTAAAATTTTTTAAATATTTTTTTTTTGCAAAACAGTGTAGTGTTCTGCAACAATTCACAATCTCATTTTTTGCCGATACGTCCATATTAATCATTAAGCAGTTTCCAGCACAATCATCATCTATGAGTTACTTTATTAAGACATGGAAACGTAACAAAGAAAATCAATCAAAGAAGCAGTCGCATACACCACATGGACTGCCAATAAGAAAGAGGGCAGTGAACTGGAAAAGTTGAGCATTTCTTTGATTCTTCTTGCACCATCCATGAATTGTCTTACCTAGGAGTTCAGGACTTCAGAATCTGTAAATAATTCTCGCATTGTATTTGAGTGTTGCAAGAGTTCACCGTGACAGGATTGTAGATTGAAAATATTGTGGTAGGAAGAGACCAATTGTGATATTTATCCCAAATCATTTGACCTTATTTTCCAAAGTGTATTATCCATATATCAACTGTGACGGCAGTTATGTATGATAGAGCAGGGGTTCTCAACCTTTTCGAATGGCGTACCACTATACTTAATTCAGAATATTATACATACCAGTAAGCAAATTTATTCTGGAAAAGCAGGATTTGTTGGTCCCAGGGGAAAAATACGCATTTCTCTACAATACTAGTGATTTATTTGGTTATTTATTATTTTATTCAGATATTTATTGGAGAAACAGATACTCCTTGAATCTGTTCAATGGATTGTTCTGTAAAATATGCAATTTTTACAAATTAAATGACTTAATTTGAGTCTTAAATTGGATTAAACATTCAACTTATTCTTGTACTTGTTTTTGATATAAATGAGAGAAGAAAACCCACACTCACAAAGGTAAATAGTTGCAAACGCCAACAGAAATTTTACAGCTTTTTCTGAGATCATTGGATATTCATTTCTTCTTGCCAACCAGAAGTCTGTTAAATCCATCCTCTTGATACCTGAGACTTCCGTCGCAGGCAAATTTTGGACTAGAGAGCCGTTTTCAATGGAAAACGACTCTCTAATCCAAAATTCTGAAGCCAGTTTTTCAGGGAAGTATTCCTTGAAATCTGTGATTAGACTCCCAAGATGCTTCCTTATTCACTGCCAGTTCACTATGAAGAACAATTTCATTCTCAGTTAAGAAAGCATCCAACAATGGAAAGAACACTTGTTTCCAGTATCGATTTCTTTAATGATGAAGCCAAGTTTTTTCTAAGAACGGTAGTTTTATCCTGTACCAAGAATAAGGAAGTACGCACCCCGCAAGCTCGTGTTCAGCTGGTTGAAGTGGCAAAATAAATCTGCCATGTAAGCCAACCGGGCAAGCCACAGTTCATCAGTGGAATAATTCAAGCCTGAGTCTGAGGATTTGTCAGAGAGAAAAATCTGCATTTCTGAACGAAGTTCAAACAGGCGACTCAATACATTTCCCCTCGACAGTCACCTAACTTCGGTGTGAAGTAAAAGAGAATCATGTTCAGCACCTATTTCATTGCACAAAATGGAAAATAGTCGTGAATTCATAGCTCAATGAAGTTAACAAGTCTCACACTTTCATTCAAAACTGTCTTCAGAGCAACAGGTATATTTCTTGCGACTAAAGCCTCGCGATGAAAGCTGCAACGTACAAATTTTGCTTGTGGAGCTACTTTAACTTTTGCAACAAATCCACTGTGTTTCCCAAACATTGCATGGGCTCCATCAGAACAAACAGCAACACATTTATTCTATTCTATATCCTTCGTAAATGGCATAATTTTGAAAATATTTCATTTGAGGTTGTTCGAGCAGGCAGTTGTTCACAAAACAAGAACTCTTCCTTCACTGTAAGAAGATGAGCCATGCTGATAATGTCAGTAGTTTCACCCAGTTGTATGGAAAAATATTTACTAGCCTGAACTTTTTCTGTTAACGGCTCCTTAACATTTGAAGACAAATCTGAAATTCTTCGTGATAAAGTGTCATTGGATAATGGAATCATTTCAAGTTGTTTTGCTGCCTTTATCCCCAAAATGATTCTAACCATATCTGTAGCTGCTGGTAATATTAATGACTCTCCGATCATGTGAGGTTTTCCTGCTTTAGCTATTCTTAAACTGACTTCATAAGATGCCTCCAGAGCTTTCGTGTTAAACTCTGAAAATGAGGATATTTGTTTTTTCCTTGCTGACAAATCGGACAGTTTTCTCTGGAAATATTGCAAAGGTTTGTGTTTTAAATCGCCATGCTTAGTTTCAAAATGACCTTTAAGAAGGGAAGGCTTCATAGAATGTTTGATAGCGTTTCAAAACATTCTATGAAGACAGGTGCGGTTTCTTCTCCAATATATGTGAAACCATACGATAATTAACTAAGATTATATTTACCTTGCGCTGTACGGAGCTTTTTTTTTTTTTTTTTTCATTCTTGTACAATGATGTCCTCCGTCGGTTGGTTAGAATTCGAAATAGTGTATTCTGGCAGAAAAGAGAAAAGAATTGTTTCCCCAGCTTACACTCATTTCTCCCTTCGATCTTTTCGAAGATCCGCTCGTTAACCACTTATTCATGTTCCGGTTTGTATCCTCTGGCACAAACTACCTATAAATCTGACAATTTCGCAAATAAAATCTCCCATTCAAAGACAATAATCCAACACCACTACTTTCTTAACTGTAACTGCGGCTCGCGGCTAAACAAACGACAACGGACAAACTGTGTTCCCATTGGTGTCCGATCAAATAAATATTACTTTCTGTCATTGTCATTTGATTAATACTTATTAAATTCAAATTGAACTTCCCTATTATTTTTGTATATTATTATACAAACGTTTTTAATGATAATGTAAAATCTAATTGTTTTCATTTAGTTGCATGAAATATTTTAAGTAGAACTGTTAAATATTTGTGCATACATTTTTAATTCTGAACTCATGTTGCGGGTAAAAAAAAATGTTAATTTACCCTTTTATTTTATATTCTGTTTTCGTACCACCCGGCAGTGGTTCACGTACCACCAGTGGTACGTACCATAGGTTGAGAATCCCTGTGGCAGAGGATTCATAGTTATCTTGATCTGGACTAGTATCCCTTCCTTCGTTAAGGGCCCAAAAATTGAAACACGTAACGTCTTTTTTGACATTTGCGTGCTGATATGTGACTGCTCTGTGTGAGTTCTTCGAAAAGAACCCATTGGAGAATCAGTATCATAATTTGCAATGTCATAATGCAAGGATTGGGACGGCTTGATAATTCAAAGGTTACATTGGCCAGTACAGAGACTCATTCTAATTCCTATGAACTGCTTGTGGAATTAATAGGAATAGATTGAAGACTAGACCAACACATCCCACTTCGTTAAAGAAAATGACTGCCATTCTGATTATCAATATTTAGTGCAAAGTCTACCCAACAGAGCGACATCCCTAATCGTATTCTTTCCAAAGATGTATTAAGATTTCTACAGCACTCAGATGTGCATACAATTTTGCAACATAGCGAAAAATAAAATAATTCCAGCTTTCTCTCTCTCTTTTTTTCCAAATTAAGTATATTAGCTATTTTTATTTGTTTTTCTCTTAATGTTTGTGCTTAATGATTATTAGATATATTTTGTTAGGATACTGCTCTTATTTTAAACTGAATATAAGTTCTTGAAATGCATAATAGATCCTAAACTAATTATTATTAATTTTGTTATTTAATTTTATGAGAGTAAGTGATATTACAAGTGTGGTAAATTCCGAATGATCATAAAGATAGTCCAGAAATCTTTAATTGAGAAAGGGACAGATTTGATTATAACAAATTTAATAATAATAAAGTAAGTTAATCATTACAGGGAAATTAAAATAATTCATCTTCTTATTATTATTATTACTGTTACATGAGACCTCCAAGGAATCCAAGGATTCATCGCGGGATGGCATTCTACTCTACTCCACTCTACTCCTCTATGTACATTTCGCCGTGTCTCCTACTACTTAATTCTCCAATCAGAACACTCCTACTATCAAACGCCAACTACAGTAGTTTTTTGTTTGTAAATTATGTGTGTTCTCACGGTGATCTGTCTGTATTCTGGATGAAAAAACCCAACTTTCGGGAAGAAATATAGGCTCATATTCCTAATAGATATCTGGAATAG
The DNA here is from genome assembly GCF_054136105.1 of Typopeltis vanoorti. Lineage (NCBI taxonomy): Eukaryota > Metazoa > Arthropoda > Arachnida > Uropygi > Thelyphonidae > Typopeltis > Typopeltis vanoorti. Next base: position 83,514,646 of record NC_143562.1, read on the forward strand.
CAACGCTTTCTTTATAAGAATAAAAGCAGTCTTTTAGAAAGTATTTTCTACGACCAGCTTCCTTTCTGAAAAGGAGACAACGATCACAAGAATAATATCTATAAGGTAACACGGAAAAAAAATCAGTTTTGAAACTGAAAGCTTTTATAAAATCTAACTTCTGCCGCCATGAGCGATTCAACTTCACAGTTTGTCAAATGAACTTTATGAAGATTTTAAATAAGGAATCACCTAAGTTCTCCTTCCTGCAGTTTAACTGAACTGAAAGAAAGAATCTGCTGGTAATTGTCCTCAGCAATCTACGGTCCATTATTAACAGAAGCTCAAAAATTGGATAATTAGTATTCTAGATGAT